>NC_083341.1:27281372-27581372 GCF_019175385.1 Lycium barbarum | reverse complement strand
TAGAAAGATGATCTCCAAGGGGTATATTTACCACTTAGTCCGAGTCAGGGATACAGATGCCCAGACTCCAACTCTTCAGTCAGTACCAGTTGTCAGTGAATTTCTAGAAGTCTTTCCAGATGATCTACCCGGAGTTCCTCCCGATAGGGAAATTAACTTTCGAATTAATCTACTTCCGGCACTAAGCCGATATCTATTTCGTCGTATAGAATGGCCCCAGCAGAATTGAAAGAGTTAAAAGTCCAGTTGGAAGATCTTTTTGACAAGGGATTTATAAGGCCAAGTGTCTCACCTTGGGGTGCACCGGTCTTGTTTGTCCGAAAGAATGATGGATCCTTGTGAATGTATATAGACTACCGCCAGCTGAACAAGGTCACCATTAAGAACAAGTATCCTCTTCCCAGAATGGATGATTTATTTGATCAACTTCAGGGTACTCAGTGTTATTTCAAGATTGACTTCAGATCAGGCTACCATCAGTTGAAGGTTAAGGAGGTTGATATTCCGAAAACTGCTTTCAGAACACGCTATGGTCATTTTGAATTTCTTATCATGTCGTTTGGGTTGACGAATGCACCAGCAGCTTTTATGGATCTTATGAACAGAGTCTTCAAGCCTTATCTCAACTTATTCGTCATTGTGTTTATTAATGACATATTGATGTATTCTCATAGCGAGGCTGACTATGTAGAGCACCTCAGGATAGTATTGCAAACACTGAAAGATCGTGAGCTTTATGCAAAATTCTCAAAGTGCGAGTTTTGGCTAAAGTCAATGGCATTCTTAGGCCATGTGATTTCAGGCGAAGGTGTTAAAGTGGACTTTTAGAAAATCGACGTTGTTAAGAACTGGCCCAGACCCACCTCAGCATCGCACATCAGAAATTTCTTGGGTCTGGCAGGTTATTACAGGCGTTTTGTTGAGGGGTTTTCGTCTATCTCAGCTCGTTGACTAGGTTGACTCAGAAGAAGGCCAAATTCCAATGGTCAGATGCATGTGAACAGAGTTTCGAAGAGTTAAAGAAGAGATTGACTTCTGCTCCAGTGTTGACGCTACCAGAAGGAACCGAAGGGTTCGTTATTTATTGTGATGGTACGGGAATTGGTCTCGGATGTGTTTTAATGCAGCATGGTAAGGTTGTTGCTTATGCGTCTAGATAGCTTAAGACTCATGAGAGGAATTATCCAACTCATGACTTAGATTTGGCAGTTGTGGTATTTGCACTTAAGATATGGCATCACTATTTGTATGGAGTGCATGTGGATATTTTCACCAATCATAAAAGCCTGCAGTATATTTTCAAGCAAAGAGAGTTGAATCTTAGGCAGAGAAGATGGCTCGAATTGCTTAAGGCCAGTGATGTGGATATTAGCTATCATCCAAGGAAGGCGAATGTAATGGTCGATGCTCTTAGTCGACGTTCTATGGGAAGTTTAACTCATGTTGATGCAAACAAAAGAGTCATGACCAAGGAAGTTCATCGGTTAGCCAGTCTTGGAGTTCGACTTTTGGACTTCGAGGATGGCGGTGTGGTTGTTCAGAATAGGGCTCTTTCCTCCTTAGTCGTTGAAGTTAAAGAGAAGCAGTATAAGGATCCCTACTTGTTGCAGCTGAAAGAAAGGATTCACAAGCATAGACGACGACTTTTGAACAAGGAGGAGATGACGGTACCTTGAGATACCGAGGCAAATTATATGTCACAGATGTAGATGGACTCAGGGAGCGGATCATGTCAGAAGCTCACCATTCCAGGTATTCTATTCACCCAGGTTCCATAAAAATGTATTATGATCTTAAGGAGATTTATTGGTGGAACGATATAAAAAAGAATGTAGCAGATTTTGTGGCTAAGTGTCAAAATTGTCAGCAAGTGAAAGCCGAGCACCAGAGGACTGGTGGCTTGGCTCAGAATATTGATATTCCCGTTTGGAAGTGGGATATGATAAATATGGACTTCATAATAGGTCTATCTCGTTCATCTAGGAGGCATGATTCAATTTGGATGATTGTGGATAGACTTACGAAGTCAGCGCACTTCTTGCCAGTTAAGACCACAGATTCAGCGGAGGGCTTTGCCAAGTTGTATCTTCGTGAAATTCTTAGACTTCATGGGACTCCAGTGTCCATTATTTCAGATCGTGGTGCTCAGTTCACAGCAAAATTTTAGAAATCCTTTTAGAAAGGATTGGGTACAAAGGTTAATCTCAGTACTGCTTTTCACCCTCAGACAGATGGCCAGGCAGAGCGCACCATTTAGACCCTTGAGGATATGTTGAGGGCATGTGTCCTTGATTTCAAAGGAAATTGGGATGATCACTTGCCTCTTATTGAGTTTGCTTATAATAACAGTTACCATGCTAGTATGGGGATAGCACCGTATGAAGCTTTGTATGGGCGCAGATGTAGATCACCAAATGGTTAGTTTGAGTTTGGTGAAGCTGAATTATTAGGACCAGACTTGGTCTATCAGGCTATGGAGAAAGTCAAGTTAATTCAAGAGCGGTTGAAAACGGTTTAGAGTCGCCAGAAGTCTTACACAGATATGAGACGAAGGGATTTAGAGTTTGAAATTAATGACTGGGTATTTCTTAAAGTCTCTCTTATGAAGGGTGTCATGAGATTTGGTAAGAAGGGGAAGATTAGTCCCCGCTATATTGGACCATATAGAATTCTGCGAAAGGTTAGTCAAGTGGCTTATGAGCTTGAGTTGCCACAAGACTTAGTTGTTGTGCACCCAGTATCCATGTGTCTATGTTGAGAAAGTGTGTGGGAGACCCCTCGTTAGTTGTCCCGACTAATAGCATAACAGTCAATGATAGTTTGACTTATGAAGAAGTCCTAGTGAAAATACTTGATTGTCAGGTTCGCAAGTTGAGAACGAAAGAAGTTTCCTCACTAAAAGTTTTATGGAGGAGTCAGAAAGTTGAAGAGGACATGAAGTCCAGATATTCCCATCTCTTTGAAGAGTCCGCAGAAAACGTTGAAGGTAATTTAGCTTCTCATTCAGATTACCTTTCATGATTCCCTGTTCCCAATATTCAGCCAGTTTAGCAGTCAGTCAGTTTTGTAGTCATTCAGTTCAATAGATAATTCAGTTCAGCTCTTCTTAGTTCAGCATTCATGTGTTCATGTCAGTTAGTGTGCACATGCCTTAGAGTCACTCTTTACCTGAATCCTTCATTCGAGGACGAATGATCCCAAGGGGGAGATATGGTAACAGCTCAGACCTTTAACTTAAGCCTTGACCATGATTTTAGACTTAGAAAATCATATAGAGAATGTTAGAACTGGAAAATTCTCTACAGTTATTAGATGGGGATTTACGCCCCAGATTACGGATCGTATTTCAGTATACGGCCCGTATTTTAAATCGTAAAATGCCATCCAAATTCACTATACATTATGGAATTTTGCTTGGGGAATTATATTGTTAATTATGGACCGTAATTTTGTTTACGGCCCGTAATTCAGATCGTATTTGAGGAAGGAATTAAGGCAGTGCTTCTATCTCTGGAACATGATTAATTATTGTCCAGAATACGGATCGTATTTTGGTCTGTATTTCCCGACCCTCACTAGAACCTATTTTTACAAGTCCCTAAACCCTAGAACGGCCTACTCTCCTCCTCCACCATCAAGAACACTAAGCTAAGCTATCCTAGCCTATTCCAAGTGGATTAAATCATGTGTTCATCTAACCTAATTAGGGAATCATTATTCTTAACCCAGGGGTTTCAAGAAACCCCACCTTAGGGTTCAAGACTTAGACTTTTGGGATTCTTCTCAATTTCAAACCAGTAGTTACAAGACTTGGAGCATATACAGGTATGTGAGGCTAACTATCTACGTTAGGGATTGTTTATGATTCTCCCTACACCTCATTCCACATTCTTATCAGTAATTTGACTCAGAGTACAGTTTAGCCCTAGTTTCTTAAATAGTTGTAGAACTGCTATCTTCTAGGGTTATAGTTTCATAATTTGTTCATGGTGATCACTTTGAATATCATGAACTCAGTATGTAATCATTATAAATTTGCGTATTGACATCACATGAGTCTCAGTCAGCGTATAACCAGTTATTTGCATGAATCCCATAATCAGAAACAGTTATCATGCTATCAGCTATAGCCAGTCTCAATCTTGTAAATGGCTAATGTTGAACACCTGTATCTGTGTTTTTGGGCCCTAGGCCACAGTTTATGCATACGTATTTCTTGGGCCTGAGGCCATAGTTTTTGTGCACATTATTTGGGCCCTAGGCCACAGTTATATTTACAGTTTTACAGGTGATTCTTCATTTAGAACAGGGAGTACATCAGACTCTTGCTTTCCTATTTAGTTCAGTTTCAGTTTCAGTACTTATATTCTTTCTTTCAGTTTCTTTACATACCATTATAATTCAAATGTGTTGATGTCCCTTTATTGCTTGGGAGCCTGCATCGCAATGATATACAGGTTGACAATCCAGCTAGCTAGGACCTGCTCGTATCAGCTATTGGTGAGCCCCACTTCCTCCAGGGTGTTATCCTGCTTCAGTCTTCCCAGCATTTAGACAGATATCTTTAGAGGCTTCATAGATATAGTCTTGTTAGTCAGATTTTAGCAGTCTTTTATGTTTTAGCCTTGTGGGCTACTTATTCAGATGTTTAAACTTAATCAGTATTTTCGCATTTATATATATTTCCAGTCAGACGTTTTAGTGGATCATCATGTGTTGGTTTTATTTCCTTATTATTGCATGTTTTGATATCACATATTGATTCAGCCAGCCTATGGGTTCCCTCGGTCACATGCAGTTAGGCACCGAGTGTCGTGTTACGCCCAGGCCATGGTTCGGGGCGTGATAATATTGAGCATGATTATTGATGTTGATACATGCATTGCACGCACTCTCATTTTCATGATACATTGTTGAGACACTGATGATACTTGATGAAACACTGTGATGAGTTGGGCTCGGTTTTTACTTGAGTGACGTGAGATGGCTGATACCGATATTAGTTTCAGAATCGTTGATTGAGTGAGTGCATGGACTCCGCGGGTCCCTCAGAGTGGTGCTGGTGAGAACCCTCCATGAGCAAAGATCTGAGACGGGTGGCACCTAAACTTTGCGAGTCACACTGGGTTGTGCTACCGAGATGTCGATATTTCCGTCTGGAGTACATGTGTACACAACATTTGCATAGCACTGCATTGCATTCATACACTATTGCATTGCATTGCATTATGGCTTGATTTTAAGATGTGTTGGTGTTGTACTTGTGATGTTGGATTTGGACTTGATACATTCGGACTTGGAACATTTAGGATTAGATGTTTTACGTAGGCGATGACGTGTACTTGGATTCGATTACATTTGATTTATAATTGTTGGTTTGTCTGCCTATCTGCTTTATTATCTTAATTGTGTTAGCTATGCTTAGTTGGCCGATGATGCCTACCAGTACTATTATTTTGTACTGACCTGCACTTGTTGCATTCCTTTATGAATGCAGAGTATCAGGTTGGATCCGCTTCCGTGACACGTGGTTGATAGTCGTTTCAGCATTATCTTCGAGTTTCCAAGGTGAGCTTGGTCGTTTGCTGCCTTTAAGATGGGTCGTGACACAAATACTGTGAACTTGAATCTTGAGAAGAACCAGTTTTGGTAAGCATTGTTGTGAAGAATGTTTTTGTTAATTGCAACACCAAAAGGAAAATTGGCTCTTCTTTGTACCAATGAGATTGTTGCATTAGGTAAAGGCTTCCTTGTGAGTCAACAACTTGGATTGTCACTTTGCTTTTGCGTACCTACATATCATAAATTATCCTCTTGTTAGTTCCCTATTTTAAACTAAAATCTAGATTGTTTTCTATCTTTTTAAGGTAAGTATTATCTTAAGACCAAATGAAATTGAATATGAACTACATGAAAACTAACAACTTTTTCGAATTTCGTTAGGTTTTATTTTGACCTTTTCAACGCTTTGATTTTGATGGGACTCCCACTCTTCTTGGCTGAACGGTTTTAGTGAAATACTGTCCGCCCATATGTCAATTGCTATATTATTAGTCTGGAAAAATAATGACAAAGATAAGTAAAGACATTTACACAATTAAGTTATTTATATGTAAATCTCTATAAGGTAAACACTAATCGGTAACCTGCTGACAAATATGGTAACAAATAGATTTGGATTAATGAGGAAGGAAATTTCATCACCTCAAAATAGAGTTGGGCAGGACCAGAAACATTGACAACTAAGCCACCCTTAAACATGGACCAACAACCAGAATTAACAATGGCCCAAGCAGCATGTTGCAAGCCACTTTGTGTCTTGAATATGATTACTTACATTGGCATCACCCTGACTCACTTGTAACCATCCTACAAAATAAATATAAAAAATAATTTATCAAAATTGTGGTCCACCCAATGCTTAAAATAAATATAGTCGATGGATATTTAATATATGTATAATTCATGTTATAATCAGTATATAACCATGTATAATATGTATATACAAGTCGAGAGTGGTACTAGAAATTACGTAGATGTCTTTGTCCAATTGAAACTCTTGCGAAAACCCATGATATGGTCAACGAGGAATTTATTTTCATCACTTGAAACGTTGTTTTCTATTTTAACATCTCCCAGAAGGGTCCATCCATTTAATCCATCATTAAGTTCTGAATTTACAACTATCCCTCCATTATATTGAGGTTTAAGAGGATTTTCCAAAAACTGAATATAAAAATTAAAGGACCATGACAAATCAGTCACTTAAATAGTCAACAAGAGGAAATTTTAAGTCTTTGTTCTGTTTTCCATTTATTTTGCTTATTAATAAAATAATCCACTAAGTATTCTTAGTGGTTGCCCAAAAAAAAAAAAAAAAAGGAGAGAGAGAAGAGTAAAATTTCTATTTATCTTGCAAATGAATAAGAACGAAAAAATAAGAAGTTATGCCTCGGCTGTATAATTGTAGTCATAGTTTTCTGCATAAACTTCATAACCGGCCAAATATATAATAATAAAGTCGTAAATCAGTAATATATCATTTTGTTAAGGAAAGCTACTACAATTTAGGGTGTTTTTGGTTCAAAGGAAAATGTTTCCCGAAGAATAAATGGTTTCTTACTTATTTTCGGGAGTAAAAAAAAAAGTAATATTGTCCAAGAGGGTTTAGTATATAATTTAGACAAACATAATGGAAGGAGTGAGTCGGGGGTAGGGGGAGTGTTGACACCCAATTTTGGCTCATCCTACTTGAAATTAACGTCTCGGTACAAAATAGCACAAAATGCAACTTTTTACATATTTTTCAAATTTTAATACGATTTATTAATAATTATCCTTATTTATGTAGAGATTGGGATTTTTATCAATTTATTTCCATTTGAATTAATTTCAATAATCATTACTTTTTCAGAGTCATCTATACAGACACAATACAGCACTGCAATCTTATTTCAGTGAATAATCAGTTTTTAATTCTTTGCAACACAGTACATTTTTCAAGTATCAATCACATATTATTATTATTATTATTATTATTATTATTATTATTATTATTATTATTATTATTATTATTATTGCTTATTAATACTTACATTTGTTTAGATGTATAATAGTTATGCTTTAATACAGTCCGTCAGTATCGGAAACCCGAAAGAGTTTATTGCAAGCACAGTTAACTCATCACCTTGCGCAAATTATCTGTGATCAAGTCACATTTTTTATTTTTACTCCCTAATACAAGAAAACATATTTATTTTATTTTAGACCTATGAAAAGTCACTTTTAGCTTTTTTATTTTATTTTATACACATTTGCAAACACCACAATTGGAAGAAGCTAGGGCTGTTCAAAACCGAACCGTCACCGATAATCCAACCGTAAAATTGGCTTATTGGCTTATTGGTAGTGGGCTATCGGATTAGCGGTTGGGGAATGGATTAAAATTTTGTAGTTAACGGCTTATCGGTGCGGGGCCGGATTACACAATTTTCTTATTGGGCAAACCGTTAACCCGTTAAGAATTTATCATATTTATATTTTTACCCCTAAACATATAAAATATGTATTGTAAACCTAAAACACTAAAATCTAAAGCTAAAGCACTAAAGTGAAAAGTCTGAACCATCAGTAATTATCTTCGGTAAACTCTTCCATTAACCATAAATTATTATTATTATTATTATTATTATTATTATTATTATTATTATTATTATTATTTTGTGTTGGAAGTTACTATTGCAATAATTGTGGTTCCAGAGAAAGGTGGTGAAGTGATCACCATCGGAAGGGTTGAGATCAAACTTGTGAATTCTTAATTGATAAGTCCTGTCCTGTGGCTATGGGGCTTAATTGACTTCCTAGTAGTTAAATTATGAATAAAACGTTTGTCTTTCAAGGCAAAAAAAAAAAATAGTAGTTACGTAATTTAACCGATACACCGCCCGATAATTGCTAACCCGATACCGAATCAACCGATATCTTATCGGTTGGCTAGCGGATTAGTACTTTTAAAAGCCGATAACCGTTACGTCAAACCGTTAAGTGTAGTTATCAGTCCAATCCGCCCGATAAGCAGCCCTAAAAGAAGCAGATTTTTCTTTAGCCTATCTTTTCTCTACGAACCCCACATATTTTCTTCTTTTTGACTTTTTCGTCTTCTCCCTAAATTCACTCCTTTCCCCTTCATATAATCTCTTCTTTTTCTACTCTCAGATCTCTCTCTCTTTCTTTTCAACTTTTCTTTCCTATTTTATCTCACCTTTCTCCCTCATTTTTCTCCCCACACACGTAGCCATCCCTCTTCCCTCTAAAAAATTAAAGAAACATCTCTCTTTCTTCTCAAATCCTCGCAAACATAAACTTCAACCCAAAGCCCCATCCCACATTCATCTTTCTTTTACCAATCTCCCTGGCTATTTCGAGCACCACCAATCACTCTCATTCTTCAATTGATTTAACCGCACTACCAGTGAAGTTTTTGGATATGCTTTTCCATTTGTTAACCGCCATCTTCCTCCGTCCATTTGTTATTGCAATTAGCCGAACTCCGGCAATCTTTGTTGCTTTTTCTACATCTGTTTTTGCCATTGTTATTTCATTGCCTTTTTCTTGGGATACTTCAACATATTTGAACAAATACTATACTTTTGGCCGATGAATAAATTTTTGTCAATTTTCGAGACCTTCCCAGCACATAAGACGGATTTTTATTTTTAATTGCATCATATATTTATTATCATTTCATAATTCGTTTTGATAAATATTTATCCACTACTAACATTTTTACTAAGTCTTATGCAGATATCCGGAGTTACTTCCAGAAGAATACGCTTGAAAGAAGCTCAAAGATCTTCTCGGATTCTCTGTTTGTACTCACTTTTATGTTCTTAAAATTGTATAAAGCCTAAAATATAGTAAAAAACTTTACTTTTGGGGTGACGGGTGGATATTATTTATTCACTTGTCGTCGTTGATATTTTCATAATTGCCACGTTTAGCTAGAGTTTTGATTTAATTACTTAGCACACTTTAGTAAATAATTAGGATAGTTTACCTCGATATTTGAACTTTAGAATGTGATCTCATAATTAGTTAGTTAATTAGGTGTAAAATGTTAGCTAATTAAATAAGTTAACTCACTTTAAGTTGAATATAATTGAACGTAGTCAATTTCATGTGTAGGTTATACTCTTCGTACATTTACTCCCTGTTATACATTTGAGCTAATTAAGTTATAGATAATTTTTTATCAATTAGATACCATATACATTCTTTGATCTCGTTCTTTCATTCAAAAGCAAAACCATTATGTTCATTCATCCATCTCCAAAAATACTTTCATATTCATCAAAAGAATTCTTTTAATCAAAAATTACTATTCATTGGAAAATAATTTTTTTAAAAAATTTATCCTTTATTTCATTCTTTGATTATATACATGTCAAAATTATTTTTTTTTTTTTCATTTTAACCAAGCGTTTCTCTGCATACTTTGTTAATCATTAAGTAAAATTCTTTTCTCTCTTTAAGAATTGGGTCTCTTTTAATTTTAGTAATTAATGTGTATCCTTTACACACTTGTTCACAAACATATCATTTTCCACATTTTTATTTTTATTTTATGACGTCTATTTTATTTATATATATGTACAAATCTTCACATTTTTATTGCATAAAAATATTCATGTTAATCGTTGTTTTATTCATATTCTCTAATATTCTTTATAATTAATGGTCAAATGCTTTTTGTACATCCCTCGTGTAACTAAATCAGGTCTAGTCGGGAATCACATATTGTGAATTCTGAAGGATGCCTAACACCTTCCCTTCGGAATAATTTGACACCTTACCTAGAATATCACTTATTTTCGCAGACCATTAGCTGCATACATTAATAATTTATAGGTACTCTAATATGTCTTGAATGCTAAGTGGTGACTCTGTACATAATTAATCCTTTTAGAGTTCCATAAGTTATACTTTGTTTAGCCTAGGTAAAAATAGAGTGTAACAGGGAGTGGGGTCAAGGGTGCTCAGGGGTGGGAGTGGGAAGTGCAAGGGGGGAGGGGTAGAGTGTTAGGGGTAACAAGGGCGGGGGCCAATGGTCGAGGGAAGGGGGTTGGGGTTGGGGTGGGCAGAATGTTGGGGATTGGAGGGAGACAATCATCTTGGAATGCCATTTATGGAATTTATAACTTTCTACTTTTATAGGAAATTCATTTCCCGATTTTTCAAAATATTTGACCAATCAAATATGGAAAAAGTAGAAAAATATTTTTTAAAAAAAGTTTTTCTCCCTACCAAACACACCGTTAATGGAAAAACATATACAAACCTATCGAAACGAGCAGTAAATAATATAACACTAGAACTAGATTTTTTTTTTTCTTTTCATGATCTCCATGGGAAAAAATCTGCATTTACAAATCCACAATTACCATCAATCCTGCTATCTTATGAGAAAAAATAAAAATGTGTGATACGAAATTTAGCATATATCAGACACAAGCAAACAAGAAATCTTCAATTTCAATGGCTTTTCATACTTTGATTGAAGTTACAAAGTATTATCATTTTCTCTTTAATATTTACACTAAATGGAACAATTTAATCATAAAAATTACAAATTAAATTAACAAGTGCTAAATGTTTATAAGAACGTTTGGATATAAACATCCGGTGAGTATATTTTTCTCCTGTAGCGCTCCTCTCCAAACGTAGAAAGTTATCTAGAGAGATAAGAAGACTTACCTTGGGACGGCGTTAAAATGCACCTAATGGAAGTATACATGAAGTTTTCAACATCAAAGTATTTATGGCGTATGAGCTTATAAGGCTACATAAAATTGATTTGGTATAAGAATCAATTATTTCATCATTTTGGAGAATTTTAAGTTCAATGTTACCAACTCCCATAAAGTTATATTTTTAAATTATTTATTGTATGACAATTATGTTTAGATCATCAAATAGATTAGATCGTACTACAAATTGTTATTTTGACTCCAACTTTTGATGGAAGGCTTTTCCTAAATGTGTTATCATAATCAGAAAAATAGAAAAACTTAAATGTTATTCTAAATTGGAACAATTAAAAAAGATTTGATTATTTGGTATATATGTATATTTAGATGTTGCAGAAAAAAGAAATTTGCTACTTTATAACATTATGATTAGATTTCAGCATCGATGAGACACAAGAAATTAATAAATTTTACTTTCAATAGCTATTCAAACTAATATTGAAGTAATGTGCATCCTTAAATATTGGTAAATTTTGATTTTGATCTTTGTAATATTTGGCTACGCACATTTAACTTTCGATTAATTAACATGTGTCTTTTTATCCCTTTATATAGGAAATATGTGATATCTAGAGTATTTTCATAATTATATTTCCATCAAATATGGAGCAAACAATAATTAAGTGGTTTAGCACTTAATAATTGGTTAACTTAGTGAAGATTAGGCGGGAGATTATACGGAGTAAGAAATACAGGCCAACAAGAATAGAGTGCAGCCGAAACAGAGTATGGTGTGAAACCATCTGCACACAAACCCAAAGGAATGTTCCTTGGTTCGCTAGCAAAATCAGGATAAGTTCTATCAAAAAATTTCCACGCTTCTCAATCTGATGGATGACACATAACACCAGGTGTCCTTGTATTTTCGCTGTGCCATCTCATGTGAGGAGCAAAACTCAGCGATGTAAACAACCTTTTTAACCTAGGTATAATAGGCAAATAATGCATCGCCTTAATTGGAACCATCTTCCCACTAGGAGCCCGCCTAAAACGCGCATGCTCACACAATTTACATTCATTTAAATCAGCATCTTGCTTATAGAATAACATACAATCATTTGGACAACAATGAATTCTATCATACGATAACCCTAACTTGGAAACCAATCTCTTTGCTTGATAGTAACTCTTAGGTATGTCGAATTCCGGACTAACTAGTTCCCCCACAAGATTAATCATCGAGTTCATAGCAGCTTCAGCAACAGTCCAATCTGATTTGATACTAATCATTCTAGCTCCAACAGACAACTTAGAATGCTGACTCCCTACCCAAAATGGACAACTAGCCTATTCTAATTCTTGATAGAAGCGCATTGCATCTTCATTAGGAGGTTGCTCAAAATTTTGCTCAGGTTCAAACCCAGAATGTACCCCTAAAGCATCATTAACCATATCATTAACTCTATCATATTAGACATGACTATATTCCTGCGACCTACTACTTTCACCAACAACCAAATTATAAAATATATCATTGACCCCATCAGTCTCTCCATGATCAGTCAAAACATAATATCTCTCCTTAAACCCACGACTATATAAATGAAGCTTAACCGTTTCCGGTTTCAAATACTTCTTACACTTGCAACGCGAACAAGGACACCTAATTACCCCTTCATTTTGAAAAGGGTGAAGTGACATTGCATGTATGATAAACCCGTTAACACCCTCAACAAATTCACCATTCACACCCACACGATCACTATTATTCATATTACACATCCACATATCCATCTACAAAAATATACCCACAAATTTTTGAGGTTATAGAAATATATTATAACTTATGAATTCTAACTTAAAATATAACTTAAGAAAGCACAATTTCAATCAATTCTAACTTTGAATTCTCAATAACAATTCTAAATTTAATAACTTATGGATTTTAACTTTAATTTAACTTTGAAAAGCACAATTTCAACCAATTCTAACTTTGAATTCTCAATAACAATTCTAACTTTAATAACTTATGGATTCTAACTTTAATATAACTTTGAAAAGCACAATCCCAACCAATTCTAAAAATTGAAAAGTAAAACTAGTCAAATAAAGTCTACATTTTAGTTTTGAGGTTATAGAAATATTATAACTTAACAATTCTAACTTTGAAAAATACAATCTCAACTAGGGGTGGGCATGGTATGGTAGATACCGATTACCATACCGAAACCGGAATTTTTTATACCGCGGTCTCGATATTATGGTATTTGGTACGGTATTTGTTATGCATTTTTAAAAAGTTTGGTATTCGGAATGGTATTCGGCATTCATAAAAAAAATACCGAAATACCGAATATCATACCGAAGTATATAATTACATATACAATTCATATATCTTAGTATTATAATACTAACAAATATATAAACTAGTATTATTAGAAAACTAATTGTTTAAACGTTGGAACTCTGACTACTCTATCTTGATTTAAATGTCTTTTTTGTGTAATTGATTTACGAAGGGGATTGCTTGTACTTTCCTTTGAATATTTTTACATGTGTAAGGTGTTTAGTACATAATAATTGAGACGTTTCTCAAGTAGTGGAAGTCATAATTCTCCACGATATGAGTATATGCAGGTCGAAGTCGGACAAACTATGGTACCGATTTACTGTACAGTAAAATACCGAAACCGAATTTTAAAATACCAAACCATACCCAATTAATTTGGTACAGTAATAGTATAGCATTTTTAAAAACTGAAATAACAGTACCAAATTTTCCAATACCATACCATATGTAACACCTCATACCTTTAACTTAAGCTTTGACCACGATCCTAGACTTAGAAAACCAGATAAAGAATGTGGGAATTGAAAATTTCTCTTCAGTTGGCAGATGGGGATTTATGCCCCAGAATACGGACCGTATTTCTGTATACGGCCCGTATTTCAAATCATAATTTGGCATCTAATCACTGTGCATTCTGAAATTTGGCTTGGGGAAATTATATTGTTAAAAATGAACCGTATTTCAGTGTACGACCCGTAATTTAGATCGTATTTGAGGAGAGGATTAAGGCAGCGCTTCTATTTTTTGGGACATGGTTAATTACGGTCCATAATACGGATCGTAATTTGGAATACGGACCGTATTTTGGTCCGTATTTCCCAACCCACACCAGAACCTATAAATACCGGGTTTCAGTTCCAATTTTTATTTTTACAAGTCCCTAGACCCTAGAACGACCTATTCCCCTCCTCCATCACCAAGAATACCAAGGTAAGTCAATTCTAATTATCCCAAGTGAATTCTAACATAAGATTACGAACATTAAGCATGAATTCAATGTTCTTAACCTAGGGTTTTCAAAAAAAAAACCATTTAAGGGTTCAAGACTTAGGCTTTTGGGGTTCTTCTCAATTTCATAACAGTAGTTACAAGACTTGGAGCGTATACATGTATGTGAGGCTAACTATCTACGTTAGGGAACGTTAATGATTCTCCCTATGCCTCATTCTTCGTATTTGTCACTAATTTGACTCATAAAACGGTTTAGCCCTAGTTTCATGATATGTTGTAGAACTGTTATCTTTTAGGGTTGCAGTTACAGAATTCGTTCATGGTGCTCAATTTGAATATCATGAACTCAGCACGAAATCTTTATAGCCTTATGTATTGTTACCACATGAGTCTCAGCCTAGAAATTCAGTATGCTTAGAAACAGTCAATGTTTTCAGTTCAATCCAGCATGTCTATTTTAGTTCAGTATTGTTCATTGTTGTTATGGTCTCAGTCTTTATTAATTAACCATAATTGAACATATGTGATTTTTCCCAAGGGCACAGTCTTATGTATGTGTATACTTGGCCGAGGCCATTGACTAACGCACTACTAGGCCGAGCCCATAGCGTGCATTTATTATTGGGTCGAGGCCCCACATATACAAACACAGCTAAAACAGATGATTCACATACAGAGCAGGGAGTATTAATATCTCTACTTCCTTTGCTATCACAGTTTACAGTTATCAATTATCATATTCAATTTCAGTCCCAGTACTTTATTACTTCAGTTGCTTTACATACCATTACAATTCAAATGCGCTGATGTCCCTTTTTATTGCTTAGGGGTCTGCATCGCAATGATATACAGGTTGACGACTCAACTGTTTAGGAGTGCACGCATCAGCTATTGGTGAGCCCAAGATTTCCTTCGGGGCATTGTCAGCTATCCAGTCATTTCAATTTTTAGGCGGTTATATCATTCAGTATTCTTAGAGGCTTCATAGACACAGTCCAGACAGTCAGATATTTCTTATGTTAGCCTTGTTGGCAGTTATACTCAGTTGTTCAGTCGTTTTGGTTTAGCCATGTTGGCTACTTTCAGATATTTTCAGATTGTCTAAATATTTCTGCATTATGATATTTCAGTCAAACTTTTAGTTAATCAACATGTTTTAGTTTTATTTTATAGATTAGTTATGTTTTGCTATCACATGTTGATTTAGCTAGCCAGTTGGCTCGCTCGGTCACATGCAGTCAGGCACCGGGTGTCATGTAGTTCGGGGCGTGATAAAGCTTAGTGTCAGAGCCTAGGTTCAAGTGTCTTAGGGAGTCTATGAAGTCGTGTCCAGTGGGGTCACTTTTATTTATGTGAAGGCCCCACACATATAAACAGTTGACCACCAAGACATTCAGGATTTTTTCACTTCTTTCATACTCTAGTACGTGCAGATACAACAACGCTTTTAGGAATTCTTCTAACTCGTTCGAATTACGTATTTCAGAAATGGCTCCGAAAAGAAAGTACAACAAGAGAAATACGGCTACTAGCCAGAGGGCTACCGTTGATGCAGCAATAGGAGGGGGCACTCAGGCCCAAATAGTCGTCACAGCTAATGCTGCAGCTACGCCTCCCAATGCTTTGAACGCGGATGTTAGAGGAGCTATTCAGCTGCTCACTCAAATTTTGACAAATCAGGCCCAGCGACAGGAAACAGCCCCTAGCTCAAGTGCTAGTAGCGGGTCGAACAATTCTAGGACTCAGGAGTTTATGCGGATGAAGCCGTCGGTGTTCACGGGGTCAAAGAAAGATGAAGACCCGAAGAATTTCGTTGATGGACTCTAGAAGGTGTTTTGAGTAATGCATGTTAATGATATAGAGGCAGCGGAGCTTGGAGCTTTCCAGCTGCAAGATGTGGCTCATATTTGGTATTAGACATGGGAACAGTCCCGAGGGGAGGATGCATCTTTTGCTACTTGGGATGAATTTGCAGACGCTTTCATCGAACACTTCATGCCAATTGAGGTTAGGGAAGACATGGCAACTGAGTTTGCGAATCTAAGACAGAATGACATGACAGTTCAGGATTATTATCTCAAGTTTGTGTCATTGTCCAGACATGCTCCTCACATGGTTCCTGACATGAGGGCTATGGTTAGAAGGTTTGTACTTGGGCTTAAACCCGAATTGCACAGGGATGCCAACACAGCAGCTCAGAACGACAAGATGACTATTTCCAAGATACTGGCATTTGTGCAAGGTAACGAAACTAGGCTGAAGGAAGAAGAAGCCCTGCAGAAGCAAAAAGATAGGGAATTCAGCAAGAGGGCTAAGTCTACAGGAAATTTCAGTCAGGGAGGCGGAAATCGCCAATTATTCAAGAATATGTCTTCAGGACCTGCTCCATCTACAGTCAGTGTCCCATCTCAGAGGTCCAAGTTTAGCCAGAAAAGCCAGAATTTTGGAGCAGCCACATATCCTACTTGTAGCTAGTGTGGGAGGAGACACCCAGGAGCGTGTCGTTCCGGCACGGGTAGTTGCTTCGGGTGTCGTCAGCAAGGCCATTATCTGAAGGATTGCCCATCCGCAAGACAGAATACCGGGGGAAATGTAGCTCAGTCTACCAATTCAGCGGTTCCCCGAAATCCCCAAGCCCAGCAGGGGCACAGGGCAGCAAAGTCCGACAATACGGGCGACGGTCAGAACCGTCTGTATGTACTATCAGGTCGTCAGCATACAGAGGATCGGGGAGATGTTGTCACAGGTATGCTAACAGTCTTCACCTTTGATGAATTTGCTCTTATGGACCCGGGATCCACTCTATCTTATGTGACCCCTTACGTGGCTAAGAAATATGGGATAAAACCTAAACAATTGCATGAACCCTTCGAAGCATCCACGACAATTGGGGAATCAGTTATAGCTAGACGTATCTATAAGGGTTGTCCAGTGTTAATCTACCACCGCAGCACCATAGCAGACTTAATAGAATTAGAGATGGTGGATTTTGACATAATCATGGGTATGGATTGGTTAGAGTCCTATTATGCCTCAGTGGGTTGTAGAACCAAAATAATAACCTTTGATTTTCTCGATGGACTTATAGAATGGAAGGGTAATTCAGTAGCACCCAGGGGTAGATTTATTTCCTACCTTACAGCCAGAAAGATGATTTCCAAGGGGTATATTTACCACTTAGACCGAGTCAGGGATACAGATACCCAGACTCCTACTCTTTAGTCAGTACCAGTTGTTAGTGAGTTTCCAGAAGTCTTTCTAGATGACCTACCCGGAGTCCCTCCCGATAGGGAAATTAACTTTGGGATTGACCTACTTCCCGTCACTAAGCCGATATCTATTCTGCCATATACAATGGCCCCATCAGAGTTAAAAGAGTTGAAAGTTCAATTGAAGGATCTTAGGCAGAGAAGATGGCTCGAATTGCTTAAGGACTATGATGTAGACATTTTCTATCATCCAGGGAAGGCGAATGTTGCAGCCGATGCTCTCAGTCGCATTCCATGGGAAGTTTAGCTCATGTTGATGCAGATAAGAAAATTATGACCAAGGAAGTTCACTGTTTGGCCAGTCTTGGGGTTCGACTTTTGGAGTATGAGGATGACGGTGTGGTTGTTCAGAATAAAGCCCTTTTCTCCTTAGTCGTTGAAGTTAAAGAGAAGCAGTATAAAGATCCCTACTTGTTGCAGCTGAGAGAGGGGATTCACAAGCATAAGACGAAGGCTTTCGAACAAGGGGGAGATGATGGTATCTTGAGGTACCAAGGCAGATTATGTGTTCCATATGTTGATGGGCTCAGAGAGCGAATTATATCAGAAGCTCACAACTCCAGGTATTCCATTCACCCATGTTCCACGAAAATGTAACATGATCTTAAGGAGATTTATTGGTGAAACTATATGAAAAATAATATAGCAAATTTTGTGGCTAAGTGTCCAAATTGCCAGCAAGTGAAAGCCGAACACCAGAGGCCTGGTGGCTTGGCTCAGAATATTGATATTCCTGTCTAGGAATGGGAAATGATAAATATGGATTTCGTAGCAGGTTTACCTCATTTAGCTAGGAGGCATCATTCAATTTGGGTGATTGTGGACAGACTTACGAAGTCAGCGCACTTCTTACCAGTTAAGACTACAGATGCAGCAGAGAACTATGCCAAGTTGTATCTTCGTGAAATTTTCAGACGTCATGGGACTCCAGTGTCCATTATTTCATATCGTGGTGCTCAGTTCACAACAAAATTTTAGAAATCCTTTCAGAAAGAATTGGGTTCAAAGGTTAACCTCAGTACAGCTTTTCACCATCAGACAGATGGCCTGGTAGAGCGCACCATTCAGACCCTTGAGGATATGTTGAGGGCATGTGTCCTTGATTTCAAAGCTAATTGGGATGATCACTTACCTCTTATTGAGTTTGCTTACAATAACAGTTACCATGCTAGTATTAGAATGGCACCGTTTGAAGCTCTTTATGGAGGAGGTGTAGATCACCGATTGGCTGGTTCGAAGTTAGTAAAGCAAAGTTGTTAGGACCAGATTTGGTCTATCAGGCTATGGAAAAGGTCAAGTTAATTCAAGAGCGTTTGAAAACAGCTTAGAGTCACCACAAGTCTTACACAGATGTGAGACGGAGAGATTTAGAGTTTGAAGTTAATGACTGGGTATTTCTTAAAGTCTCGCCTATGAAGGGTGTCATGAGATTTGGTAAGAAGGGGAAGCTTAGTCCCCGCTATATTGGACCATACAGAATTCTGTGAAAGGTTGGTCAAGTGGCTTATGAGCTTGAATTGTCACAAGACTTGGTTGTCGTACACCCAGTATTTCATGTGTCCATGTTGAGAAAATGTGTGCGAGACCCCTCGTTGGTTGTCCCGACTGATGGCATAACAGTCAATGATAGTGTGACTTATGAAGAACTCCCAGTGAAAATCCTTGATCGTCAGGTTCGCAAGTTGAGAACTAAGGAGGTAGCCTTAGTAAAGGTTTTGTGGAGAAGTCAGAAAGTTTAAGAGGCTAAATAGGAAGCCGAAGAAGACATGAAGTCCAGTTATCCTAATCTCTTTGAAGAATCAACAGAAGCCGGTGAAGGTATTGTACTTTCCCCTTTCAGATTTTCCTTCTATAGTTTCCACGTAATCAGTATTCAGCCAGTTAGACAGTCAGCTCAGTAGTTACTCAGTTCAACAGATAATTCAGTTCAGCCCCTTTCAGTTCAGTTTTAATGTGCTCATGTCAGTTAGTGTGCACGTGTCTCAACAATCCCTTTTAACCAGAATCCATCATTCGAGGAAGAATGATCCCAAGGGGGGGATATTGTAACACCTCAGACTTTTGCCTTAAGCTTTGACCACGATCCTAGACTTAGAAAACCAGATAAAGAATGTGGGAATTGGAAATTTCTCTTCAGTTGGCAGATAGGGATTTACGCCCCAGAATACGAACCGTATTTTAGTATACGACCCGTATTTCAAATCGTAATTTGGCATCTAATCACTATGCATTCTGGAATTTTTCTTGGGAAAATTATATTGTTAAAAACATACCGTATTTCAGTATACGGCCCGAAATTTAGATCGTATTTGAGGAGAGGATTAAGGCAGCGCTTCTATTTTTTGGGACATGGTTAATTACGGTCCATAATACGGACCGTAATTTGGAATACGGATCGTATTTTGGTTCGTATTTCCCAACCCGCACCAGAACCTATAAATACCGGGTTTCAGTTCTAATTTTTATTTTTACAAGTCCCAAAACCCTTGAACGACCTGTTTCCCTCCTCCATCACCAAGAACACCAAGGTAAGTCAATTCTAATTATCCCAAGTGAATTCTAACATAAGATTACGAACATTAAGCATGAATTCAATGTTCTAACCTAGGGTTTTCAAAAAAACCCATTTAAGGGTTCAAGACTTTAGCTTTTGGGATTCTTCTCAATTTCAGACCAGTAGTTACAAGACTTGGAGCGTATACAGGTATGTGAGGCTAACTATATACGTTAGGGAACGTTAATGATTCTCCCTACGCCTCATTCTTCATACTTGTCAGTAATTTGACTCAGAATACAGTTTAGCACTAGTTTCATGATATGTTGTAGAACTGTTATCTTCTAGGGTTGCAGTGACAGAATTCGTTCATGGTGCTCAATTTGAATATCATGAACTCAGCACGTAATCTTTATAGACTTATGAATTGTTACCACATGAGTCTCAGTCTAAAAATTCAGTATGCTCAGAAACAGTCAATGTTTTCAGTTCAATCCAGCATGTCTATTTCAGTTCAGTATTGTTCATTGTTGTTATGGTCTTAGTCTTTATTAATTAACCATAATTGAACATATGTGATTTTTCCCAAGGGCACAGTCTTATGTATGTGTATACTTGGCCGAGGCCATTGACTGACGCACTACTAGGCCGAGGCCATAGCGTGCATTTATTATTGGGCCGAGGCCCCAGATATGCAAACACAGATAAAACAGATGATTCAGATACAGAGCAGAGAGTATTAATATCTATACTTCCTTTGCTATCACAGTTTACAGTTATCATTTATCAGTTTCAGTTTCAGTCTCAATACTTTATTGCTTCAGTTGCTTTACATACCAGTACAATTCAAATGCGCTGATGTCCCTTTTTATTGCTTGGGGCCTGCATCGCAACGATATACAGGTTGACGACTCAACTGTTTAGGAGTTGCACACATCAGCTATTGGTGAGCCCAAGATTTCCTTCGGGGCGTTGTCAGCTATCCAGTCATTTCAGTTTTTAGGTGGTTATATCATTCAGTATTCTTAGAGGCTTTATAGACACAGTCCAAACAGTCAGATATTTGTTATGTTAGCCCTATTAGAAGTTATACTCAGTTGTTCAATCGTTTTGGTTTAGCCATGTTGGCTACTTTCAAATATTTTCGGATTGTTTAAATATTTCCGCATTATGATATTTCAGTCAGACTTTCAGTTAATCAGCATGTGTTAGTTTTATTTTATAGATCAGTTATGTTTTGGTATCACATGTTGATTCAGCAAGTCAATTGGTTCGCTCAGTCACATACAGTCAGGCACCGGATGCCGTGTTACGTCCAGGCCCAGGTTCGGGGCGTGATACCATGCCCACCCCTAATCTCAACCAATTCTAACTTTGAATGCTCAATAACAATTCTAGCTTTAATAACTTATGAATTCTAACAAAAAGCACAATCCCAACAAATTCTAAAAATCAAAAAATAAAACTAGTCAAATAAAGTATACATTTTTGCACAAATTCAAAATCAATAATATTACAAACAATGTTAACTAATTAAGCTAACACAAATACATTGACAAAGAACATAAAATATAGCACAACCTCAAGCACAAAAAAAAAAACGAAAAGTAAACTAGTCAAATAAAGCTTACAGTTTTTCACAAATTCAACATCAATAACATTACAAATGATGTTTAACCAAGCTAAATAGACTAACTTAGGCCTAAATTCTACAAATAAAACTAACATTGAAAGAAATTTAAAAGCCCTAATTTGAGTACTAACCTTAAATGTTTTGTTAAAAATGGTGGTGGGGTCGTCGGCTTTGGTGGCGGGGATGTTGGGCCGGTGGTGGGTTGGTCGGCACAGGTGGGGTGGCGGCACAGCAAGGGTCATCGGCTTTGGTGGAGGGTTTTTTATGTTTTTGGGAAAAGGGGGCAAATGAGGAAATGAACCCGTTTAGGTCTAATTCAATTATAAAAACAGACGCATTCTGTCGGTTTTTTTAATCCATTGACCCGAGTTTGACAGAAAAAAAAATTAAAGAAACCGATGTTGTCCGTCGGTTTCTTAAAAAAAATCGTTTATTAATAATTTGAAAACAAAATGAATTATAAATTATTTAATACTCTATATTTTAGAAAATATTTTTTTTTTTTTAAATAAAATCGACGTCCCATGTCGGTTTTGGTGTAAAAAGAATTTGGTGGAATTATAAGCGCCAATTTCTGCAAAAAAACCCGACGGAAACCGACATGG
Source organism: Lycium barbarum (assembly GCF_019175385.1). Classification (NCBI taxonomy): domain Eukaryota; kingdom Viridiplantae; phylum Streptophyta; class Magnoliopsida; order Solanales; family Solanaceae; genus Lycium; species Lycium barbarum. Next base: position 27,558,824 of record NC_083341.1, on the reverse strand, counting down.
TCCGTCGGTTTTTTAATATAAAAAAAATTAGAAATCAACAAAACCGACGGACTGCGTCGGTTTGTTGAAGCGACGCAGCCCATCGATTTTTGACAGTTTTTTAGTAGTGGTTGTTCCGGTCAACTTAGATTAAATTTAATGAGTTTATTAATTATATAGGTAACCAATTAAATGATGCCACGTATTTAATGAGATGAGGTTGCTAGAAATAAGGGTATATTGGACCCAAAAGGTGGACAGCGGGGGTATTTGGGGGCTCAAAGGTGGATGGAGGAAGGTATTTTTGCACCAATTTTAAAAGTTCAAGGGTATTTTAGGCCCTTTTCCGTAGATTAATTAATTCTTTTTTATTTTGCTGATAAATTTAGTGACAATTTGAATAGTGACTTCAATATTCTTCGTGAACTCCAAGTAATTGAAACAACGTTAAAAGTGTGGTTATTTTCTTGCGTACCACCTCCAGTACCGTTGTGCTGTCTAATTGTACAGCACTGAGAAGATAATGTGCTTTCAAAAGCCAGATGCAAAGTGGTACTGAGACCTACAACTATCCTTTATCAAGCTGGTTTACAGAGTTATGACTTTTTCAACCGGACAAATGTTTAGGGAATTCAATTTCTTTCCCCTATTATATTTATCTATGCGGTTCTACCCTTGCTACTCTTACTTCCACTTGCAAGAGAACTTCTGCTCGTAACATACCCCTAGAGATATAATCTTACTTCTTGAAGTGAGCTACTTTAACTGCCTAAAAACTTCAGTTCTTTCCAAGCTAAAGATCCACCCTGTCTTCAGAGGCGGATGGAGCACTATAATTTGGGGTTCAATTGAACCTCAAATTTTTTAAGCGGTGTACAAATTTATGCGAAAAAATTACTAAATTTATGATAAATAGTAGATATGAACCCACTGAAAGAGATTAATAACATGAAAGAGATTAATTCCGTGATTATTCTCATTGATGGAATTGGTAAATATACCATAGTTACAATGTCCTAATAGGATACAAAATATACTAACCTAAATTAGAAGATTTAAAAAATATTTTATGACTACATATTTACATTATTTATCACCCATAACTTTAGAAATATAATGGTTCAACGCTAAAAAAATTAGAAGGTTGAACCCCTAGAGTTTAAATTCTAGGTCCGCTTCTACCTGTCTTCCATGTGGGGTGTCTAAAGACATACCATCTAGAGCCTTTTTGGATAGGCTTATTTTCTGCAGCTTATAAGCTGCTTTAGATAAGTAAAGTCAAACGGGTCTAATTATTTTTTTGAGCTTATTTTAAGCACAAAATGACTTTAAGCTGGCCAGTCAAACACTCAAAAAAACTGAAAACAGCTTATAATCAACTTATAAGCCAATCCAAACGGGCTCCTAGACATGGAAGACCCTACGAGAGGCGTTCCAAGAGACCACCGGAAAAGGATTGACGACTTCCTTCACTTTTTCTATATATAAGAGTTCTTGTGCAACTGAGTGGCGTTGACTGCAATTTGTGTAATCTAAACTAGTTATAACTGGACATGGCATACTCCTAATCTTAACAAATTAGAAATTGAATCTATTTCACATTTCTATATTTTACATTATAATGCGACTATTCTTGTCTAGAGCGGCAATGTCTCTGGTATGGATAATATTACCCGCACTGCTGCAGTCAGTATATACACCAAAGCAATAATTGTTAATGAATAGGTATTCTCAACGTAAATTCATTCGATATGGTCAATTAAAATGGTTTAATTAGTGTGTGCAACGTATCCTGGTGTGTACCAAAATCTTTTGGCTGGTTAAATGAGTTGTCAATTCATTCATCTGAATGTTCTTTGCACCAAAATAGATTTTAAGATCAGTTCAGTTTGTGTTTCCAATTATAATTTCTACTCAAGGTCCCATTCAACACATGAAATGGAATTGAACTGCTTGGACAGCTCAAGTATGGAGTTATCAGCTTTATGGTTTGTGTAATGTTATTATGACTTTTCAGAGCAAGCTCATGTTTCCAAAGCATCCTCTAAAATCTGTATGAACATTGTGGTATATTTGCCTTCGTGTTAACTTTTCAATCCAAGTGCATTCTGAAAGTTTCCAACTTTTGTAAAGAAAAGGAAAGAAAGTTAAGAAACCAAGACGTCTGTCCAGTTAAGTTGAAATGGCTGTGAAGATTGGACCAAATAATATTAGAGGAAGCAAAAGTTGAAAACAACTGCTATTTGAATGAAAGGAAGCCAATCACTAAAATGTATATGATCTTCTTCGAAGTATTTTGTGGTCATATTCTTTGGGATATCTAATTAAGTGCTGCAAATCATGTTATCTTCAACGTTATTACCCGGTCATTGCTCTTTTTACTCTTCACGAATGGGGTGTGGTTAAGGAAAGTATTATTTGAGTGACTCAAATAGTCGCTATAGCATGCTAGCTATTTTTATCGTGTGATTATGGGAAAAGTAAACTTCCATTTCATTTTTTAACTCCTCTTGGGTTTTGAACGAGTATAGTGAGGATACTAAAAAAGAGTGCCCAAACACCAATTCTGCTTTTCTCTTTTACTTTTCTTTTTCAAAACCTGCTCCGAAAAATGATTTTTCGTGTGCCAAGGCCCGAGGGTCTATTGGAAACTACCTCTCTACCGCAAAAAGATAAGGTTAACGTTTGCGTACACCCCACCCTCTTCAGGCCCTGCTTGTGGACTACACTGGGTATGTTGTTGTAAATTGATCGACAACTTAATAATGTGAAGATTACTATCCTAATGGGAGCAAGATTCTCCAAAAACAAAGCCATGAATCAGCAATATATTCATTTGTTCTTATCATTGAATCAATTTGTACTTTAGAATTATTACTTAATAAATAAATGATTATTTAAAAGATAAAAAAAATTCACAAATGTCTAAGTTCAACGTAGAAAATGGGGAGTTTTATTTAATGCATAGAACCTCTATTGCACTCGCCTCTGCTATGAATGACGCCATAGATGCTATTTTTCGCAAATGGCCATCTTTTAAGGTTATGTTTACCACTCATTGCTAGAGGATGTTAATCATCATCAACTATGCATTGTTCTTGATTGTACACAAGTACGAACTCTTGCTGAAAGGGTAATACGCCATTTTTACCCATTTGGAACACAAAAAATGGGAAAAATTAGATATTATCATGTTACTTATAAAGATGCGTTTGTATTAAATTTACCCAATTATTCAGGCTGATTACGGACATTTGAAGTTATTTAGAAGTAGATATACGTGTAACGACTAATCTTTCGTTCCTGAAAATAATAATCAAGACAAGAAAAATAGCGGCAAAGAATAATATTTGATTTCAAGAATTTGCGCGGGGGTTACAATCTTTATGAAATCTTAAATAAAAAGATGTAATCCTCTGATTCTTCTCCTCACGATACGGCCGTCAATCAAGGGCTTTTGCTTGTTCTTGAATGGACGAATCACTTGTTGTTGATATCACTACGAATGCGGAGCCGAGCTTTAATCACAAACGTAGAGGTATGGAAACTTGCGGCTCACCACTTGGAGCGAAGACTTCTTAGTATGTGGAAGACTTGCGGCTGAGAGCTTCTCTATGTCTATCTCTCCTCCTTTTGGCTTTATGAAGACCCCTATTTATAGTTGTAGGGGAGAGCTAGGGTTTGTAGATGATTGGTTGAACCATGTCATTTGAACACTTGGCGACATTTGATTGGTTCTTCTATTGACTTGACATGCTATGTCATTTATGCACGTGGCATGATTTTATTGGTCCTTGATTTGACTTGGCGCGCCACGTCATCTGACACGTGGCATGGACCTTGGGCTAATAAAGTGGGCTCATCATGTGAAGTCCGACAAGATAGACTAGCCCAATTGAATTGGTGTTTCAACTAAGTCCATACATGTTGGATTTAAACAATAAATTCGATTATGTTAGCCCATAATATTTGTTTGGACCAATACATTTAGAATTTAGAATATGATCCAAATTAATTTGTGGATTTAAGTTCGATTAAATTTCAGTGTCTACAAATGCCCCCTGCTTCAAGGCTTGTCGAGCTTCATGACTTGTCAAACCTTTAAAGACGAGGCTTGAAGTATTCACGAAGCGAACGTTTTTTTTTTATTATTATTATTTGCCTCCATATAGTTGATTTCCCGCAAAATATTTGAAATCTGACGGGAAATAATTGTGCACAAGCTCTTCAATCGTGTCGCAAGCGAATTTTTACCACCGCCATAAGTAAGCCTAATCCTACTAGGAGAGAACAGTGACTTTACATCCATAAGCACTCTCCATATTAGTAAAAAATAGTGGCTTTCCATACATAAGTATTTTCCATATGCAAACACTTTCATATTAGGAGAAATCAGTAGCTTTCCATACGTAAGTATTTTCCATGTGCAAACACTTTCATATTAGGAGAAATTAGTAGTTTTCCATACGTTAAGTATTTTCCATGTGCAAACACTTTCATATTAGGAGAAATCAGTAGCTTTCCATAAGCCTAGACTTTCCATATATAAAGCCTAAACTTTCCATAAGCTTAAGTTTTCCATGATTAGATTCCAACTGGAACAAGGATTTCTTTGTGTAGTCCATGTAGGAACCAGATTTTGACATCTATAAATACACCCCTTCTCTTGGTGTTTGGGTATCAATTTATAGCATTGTCGAGTTGGTTCGAACCCATCGCTCTATCAGGTAATTTTCTTTCAATATGAATTTTCGTCACTTTCTTCACAGCTTACATGTCTGTGGTAGAAAATTCATATCTCAATGTAGGAACGTCGAAATCATGATCCGCTTGATGTTTCGGAAACTAGACTCGTAGAGCTACGTCATACGCGAAAACCATGACCAAATTGCTTATATATTTACTCAGATATTGATCGAGAAACAGACCTTCAGTTCTGGTTCACTGGTTCATTAGTTTTGTGCGTCCTGACGAAAAATCTTATATCTTGACTTAGGAACATCGCAATCACGAACGGTTTGCGGCGTCGGAAAGAAGACACATAGAGCTACGTCATATACGAAAACCACAATCAAATTGCTTCTATATTGGCTCAGGTATATTTCTTTTAATCAGCCACAGAATCTGATTTTGCATATGTATTTTCGTCACTTTCTTCACAGCTTACATGTCTGTGGTAGAAAATTCATATCTCAATGTAGGAACGTCGAAATCATGATCCGCTTGATGTTTCGGAAACTAGACTCGTATAGCTACGTCATACGCGAAAACCATGACCAAATTGCTTATATATTTACTCAGATATTGATCGAGAATCAGACCTTCAGTTCTGGTTCACTGGTTCATTAGTTTTGTGCGTCCTGACGAAAAATCTTATATCTTGACTTAGGAACATCGCAATCACGAACGGTTTGCGGCGTCGGAAAGAAGACACATAGAGCTACATCATATACGAAAACCACAATCAAATTGCTTCTATATTGGCTCAGGTATATTTCTTTTAATCAGCCACAGAATCTGATTTTGCTTTCTTGGCTTTGGACATGCTCTACGAAACTTACCTGTCCCCTTTTTTTATTTCTTTTGCAGGTCTTTGGGCGCATCTGTACGGATTTGAATTTAAACAATGATGATGCACTTTCGTGATCGCGATACGCCGCGTCCTCATCTAGAGATAGTGAGCGACAAACGAAATCCGAACGCCAAAGTCCTTGCCTTGGAGGTTCAACCTCCAGTGATCGGTGCTTTCTCACTTAACGGAGAGCTTTCTACACTTCATCTTGCTGAATGGTCTAAAAAGGAGACCAAAGACGTCATGAGCCACTTCTCAGGAAAGGCCACTGTTATGGACGTCCCTCTGTTGAAGTCCGCAATTCATCGAGAAGTCGTGCCCACCGAATCTTCTCATCCCAATGGATGTTTCAACAACTGGAGTGTCCCGCCTTCTGGTTTCGGAAAAGTTTGCTACACACCCGGCTACTGGGAGTGGGTGGAAGATGTGCTTCCTCGCTATAAGGAAGTCTTGGAGCATGTCAAAGTTTACGATGTCATCTACGCTTCTTTGTTTACATATGATTATGATGACAACGTACTGCATGCTTTTTGTGAGCTTTGGCGTCCGTCTACCAATACGCTTTCCACTTTCGTCGGGGAGATGTCTATCTCGCTTTGGGACTTACAAACAATTGCAGGACTTCCCATTCACGGATCTTTTTATGATGAAGTTGTTCCTTCGGCGAAAGAATTGACGCAAATGGACAATCAGGGGAAACCATGGCTCCCCAAGAGCTGTCTATACTTGTTTTCAGCCTTTTACAAACTTGCCGAAGGTGGCCGCCATGAGGTGTCCATCCATGATTGGGTGAAATTTTGGTTTAGAGGACCAAGCAGGTACGCGGAACCTCCGCAAAAGGCGTCGAAAGGTCGTGCAACGAAGCCAAGATTGAATCACAATCCTTCCGGGCATATTGACATGAATTACTTACCACGAACCGATGAGGAGCATGCCCCCTTCGTCGAGCTAGGAGTGGAAGATTCACTTAGAGATGAGACGAATTTGTCGGCTTTCCTAACATGTTGGCTCTGCAAGTTTGTTCTCCCCCATAAGAAAATTGATTATGTGCGTGCTAGCGTTTTTAAAGTGGCGAGCTTGATGGCTCATGGAGAGAAATTCTCTTTGGCAGTCCCAGTCCTTGCGAGCATATATCGGGGCTTGAGAGAGATCTCTACTTCTCCAGACTTGAAGCAGGGGGATATAATTTTCCCCATACACTATGTATATGGCTGGCTAGGAGAATATTTTAAGACCCATCATCGTGCCAATCACTCACATCGGAGTATACCTTTATGCAAGATTTCTGGCGAGAAGATGGCCAAATACTTCAATTTTTCTGACGCCTGAAAGTTATTTCAACAAGATGATGCCCGCCACCTCCATCATTTGGCGTTGCTACAAGGTAGGGAATTATACTTCACCGATACTGGCGATCTCTCAGATTCATGGAACGATACTATCATAAGCCTTCGTTCGAGCTATGTTACACTTAGGCATGATGCGGATCTCATCGTGGAGTCCTATAGCCCTTATAGGTTTAGCAGACAATTTGGTTTTTGTCAAGACATCCCTGGAGACCTCATGGAGCGACCATACGATGGCACATTGCTAACACTAGCACAACTTTGGAATTCTTCAATTCGCCTTGGAACCTCTTCAAAAGTCATAATTCCGGTGTGCCCATCAGAAGGTAGTTCGCCTTTAATGACTCGTGAGTACATGGAATGGTGGCTAGCCAATCGGACAAATCCATCAGAAATGAGTCCTCGAATTATTTCACAAAAATCAAAGCAAGATCATACACCTATGTTGTCCAAAAGAGGTCCGACTCGAATGAAAGAAAAATCGCATCCTTCTTCTAAGTCCGAGGTGCAACTTAATGATACTCCGCAAGCTCATGAAACTTCTTCTAAATCCAAAACCTTGAAGGATGTTGAAATCCCTATGGACAAAGGAGTTAAACGCGTTCGACTAGTCTCCAAGACAAGTGCTACGGCTCCTAAGGTAACCAACAATACTTCCAAAAGAAGGGAGCCTTCGAGTTCATTGGACAAGGGCGCCAAAGAAACATCAAGTCTCGCACCATCTTGCAACAAAAAGTCTCGCCCTTCCTCTCTTCCTATCGATGTTGGAAATACCCTCGCATCCTCTAGTTCGACGGAGAGTAATACAAGTGGAGATCGACATTGGAATCGTTTAGAAAGGAAATCGAAGGAGTCCGACGATAACCATAATGAATTCGCTGATTTGGACGCTATTAGCATTGGATCTGATATCCATCTGGATGGGGATCCAAAGTCGATGATGGGCTTGGAAGAAGTAGCAGAACAAGTAATATTTCTTCTCTCCATATTTTCTGCATTTACACTTTTTGTTTTTAAATCTGATTTTTTTTTTTGTGTGTTTTGTTTTGTAGTTGGGTTTCCAGAAACTAGACGGGATGAACGCGGCTGAAGTTGTCGTTGATCAGATTACACATCCGAAGACCTTCAGACCTTTCTCACAGCCATTGCAACCTAGCGCGTCGAGCTTTGATCCACAAGGGACTATTTTCCGCTTCAAATCAACTTTCGTCTCTGAGATATGGGGTGCATTGTGCGGATGGATTACACAATTTTCTTTAGGTTCCTTAGACAGCTTTATGGTGTTGGAGGCAAGTATTGCTTCGACTCTTGAGGAACTTAGGAAAATCAATATTATCGATGTTTCTGCTTTGGAGGGTCTTGTCGAGAACTTCTTCAAGGCGTATGCAGAGTATGACTCTTTGAAATCGTCGAAGATGACTAAAGAATTACACCAAGAATCACTTTCAGATGCACAACGGCGCCTCGATGATGCTAAACAAGAACATGGAAAGCTAGATGGGTCCATGAAGGAGCTTCAGGCAAATCTTGCGAATGTGGAGAAAGACTTAGCAGCCTTGAACTCTAAGAAGGAGCAACTTATTGCATTCCTTGACAAACACCAAGAGGAGTTGTCCAAAAATCAAGAGAAAATCGCCATTACAGAGGGCGAGATTCATACTATTGAAGCTAATCATGTGCTATCTGATGAAGAAGCAGAGAGACTATCCAAGCTTGAAGAGGCGGTTGAGAAGAGTCGTCAACAAATCCTATGCTTCAAGCCTTTTCCGTGACTTAGATTCTTGCTTAGGATTTTTACTTTTTAATTGCTTGTTATGATGTAGTGACATTTCCTTCTTGAAGCAATAAAAGTAGTCGCCTTTATTTCAACATGAATTATTTCGTCTTGTGATTTGGATCAATTTTCTCTCCCCCTTTTTTTGAAGATAACTGAAGAATCGTTTTTTTTCTCTCTCGAAATTTAGCTTGAATTCTGCCTTGCTCAACCCTTCAGATTTGTGCTTTGGTAGTAGAAAATTCATAACTCGGAGTACGAGCGTTGGAATCACAAGATTCCAATTTCTATGGAAAGAGGACTCATTGATCTACAATATACATAAAAATCACGGCCAAATTCCTTCTAGATTTGTACAGATAATTCTCCAAATTTAGCTTAGATTCTGCCTTGTTTGACTTTTCAGCTTCGTGCTTCGGTGGGAGAAAATTCATAACTCGGAGTACGAGCGTTGGAATCACAAGATTCCAATTTCTATGGAAAGAGGACTCATTGATCTACAATATACATAAAAATCACGGCCAAATTCCTTCTAGATTTGTACAGATAATTCTCCAAATTTAGCTTAGATTCTGCCTTGTTTGACTTTTCAGCTTCGTGCTTCGGTGGGAGAAAATTCATAACTCGGAGTACGAGCGTTGGAATCACAAGATTCAAATTTCTATGGAACTAGGACTCATTTATATACAATATATATAAAAATCACGGCCAAATTCCTTTTATATTTGTACAGATAATTCTCCAAATTTCAACTCCGATGCTGCCTTGTTCTATTTTTCAGCTTTGCGCTTCGGTGGGAGAAAATTCATAACTTGGGGTACGAGTGCCGAAATGACGAGATTCCAATTTCTATGGAAATAGGACTCATTGATATACAATATATATAACAATCACGGCCAAATTCCTTTTAGATTTGTACAGATAATTCTCCAAATTTCAACTCCGATGCTGCCTTGTTCTATTTTTCAGCTTTGCGCTTCGGTGAGAGAAAATTCATAACATGGGGTACGAGTGCCGAAATGACGAGATTCCAAATTCTATGGAAAGAGGACTCATTGATATACAAGATATATAAAAATCACGGACAAATTCCTTTTAGATTTGTACAGATAATTCTCCAAATTTCAACTCCGATGCTGCCTTGTTCTATTTTTCAGCTTTGCGCTTCGGTGGGAGAAATTCATAACTCGAGGTACGAGTGCCGAAATGACGAGATTCAAATTTTGTTGGAAAGACGACTCATCGAACTACAATATTTTTAAAAATTACGCTCAAATGCCTTCTACATATGTACAGATAATTCTCCAAGTTCAGCTTAGAATATCTTGTTCGACTCTTCAGCTCTGCGCATTTGTGGTGAAAAAAAATCTCAACTCATCATAGGAGCGACATTCTAGCTTTGGCAAGCGACTACTTGAAGCATCCATCAGATCTTTTAGTGGCATCATTATTTGAAGAAGTAATGCCGACTTGATAGAAGCGTTTAAAACAAACTGCAATCATCTTCGGCTTCAACTGCTGTGAATTGTCTTCTTCTTTCCAGTCATGTTTGTCTCCTCACTCGGTGAAGAGGATCAAGTCATTTCGTAGTTCCGAACAAAAAGAAGGATTGTTTTTATGCGACTGAAATTAGAATGAAACTCTAAGCGCCTACGTACCTCGGTGAAGAGGATCAAGTCATTTCGTAGTTCCGAACAAGAAAGAAGGATTTTTTTTTTGGTGCGACTGAACTTAGAATGAAACTCTAAGCGCCTACGTACCTCGGTGAAGAGGATCAAGTCATTTCGTAGTTCCGATTTTTTTTTTTTTTGTCCTAACTTTTGCCTAGGCCGCCCCTTTCGAGGTTTTCAACCTAGCGGACATTTTTTGTTTGTCCTAAATTTTGCCTAGGCCGCCTCTTTCGAGGTTTTCAACCTAGCGGACTTTTGTGGGGCCGTACACAGTTTAAACTCATGCGGGCCAGGAGTATCATCTTGCTTCAAAGATAGTACATCTTCAAGAATTTCCCGTTGATGGGACCGATCCGCAAGCCATCTGCATCTATAAGCTTGTAAGCACCACTTGTATAGGCTTCTTGGACAACATATGGCCCATCCCACTTTGAAGTGAACTTGCTTCCACATTTTTGAGATATGATAATAGGTCTTCTTACCGCCAGGACTTGATCACCAACTTGGAAGGACCTCAGGCGAACCTTTTTATTGAAAGCACGGGAAAGACGAGCTTGATAACATTCAAGGCTTTGCTGAGCTTCTAGCCTTTTCTCATCAAGGGCCTCTAACTCTTCAAGGCGTAGACGAGAATTTTCTTCTTCAGTGAGCCCTTCTTGGATAGCGAGCCGCAATGAAGGTATTTGGCGTTCAAGTGGAAGGACCGCTTCAGCTACGTAAACAAGAGAATAAGGAGTTGCTTGAGTTGGTGTGCGATGAGTCGTTCGGTATGCCCAAAGAGCTTCTTCCATTCTATCATGCCAATCTCTTTTAGACTTGGAGACGACCTTCTTTAACAAGTTGCACAAGGTCTTGTTAAATGCTTCAGCTAGTCCATTTGCAGCAGCATAATACATAGACGAGTTTCGTTGCTTGAAGCCAAAAAGCTCGCAAATCTTAGTCATCAATTTGTTGGAGAACGGCTTGCCATTATCTGGTATGATATAACTAGGAATGCCAAAACGATAGATGATGTTTACTCGAATGAAGTTTGCCACATTCTCCTTTTTTACTTCTTTGAGGGCGACAGCCTCAGCCCATTTTGAAAAGTAATCCGTTGCAGCTAAGATGTACAAGTGGCCACCAGAAGATTTCGGTAGCGGTCCAACCACGTCTAGCCCCCAAGCATCAAATGGCCAAGATGCAACAGTTGGATGTAACACCTCAGGAGGTTGGTGTATAAAATTTGCATGAAATTGGCATGCTTTGCAACTTCGCGCATAGTCCAAACAATCTTTCACCATTGTTGGCCAATAATACCCCATCCTTTTTATATGAAAGTGCAGTTTTGGCCCAGATTGATGTGATCCACAAACTCCAGAGTGGGCTTCTTGCATAGCTTGAGTCGCTTCTTCTTTCCCTAGACAACGCAAGAGAACTCCCTCGAACGATCTACGGTACAAAGTATCTTTGTAGTAAAGGAAGCGAAGGGCACGACGACAAATTTCGGTCTTTCTTTTTGGATCTTCTGGAAGAATGCTATAACACAAGTAATCGATCATGATTTGTTGCCAATCGACTTTCTCAGCTTCAGTAACGGCCACAAGAAGCTCGAGTTTGCTTTCTTCATCCTCATCGTCCTCTGGCGGTACTATCCATTTCTGGCAGATAGTGATTTGCGCTTGGTCAGGCAAAGTCAATGTTGAAGCCAAAGTAGCCAAAGCATTAGCTTTCTTATTTTCCTTTCTTGGCACGTGTTGGAGAGTTACGTTGCCGAGCCACCCAATTAATTTTTGTGCATAGTGATGATAGGGACGCAATTCTGGCTTTTTGACCTCGTAGGTACCCAACAATTGATTGATTACCAATTCAGAATCTCCAAAGACTTGTAATTCTAACTGCTTCATATCAACAGCCATTTCAAGCCCAAGTATGAGTGCCTGATATTCTGCAACATTGTTAGAGCAACATTGTGTTAAAGTGAAGGAATACGGTAAGACCTCCCCCTGAGAAGTGACAAATATCACACCAGCGCCAGCTCCTTCGCAATGTGCAGCATCATCAAAATACATCTTCCAAGGCCGTTGAATCTCAATGACCATCGCATCCTCATCGGGTAGTTCATCAGTTAATTCCCAGTCATCGGGTATCGGATGGTCTGTTAGAAAATCCGCCAATGCTTGCCCTTTCACAGCTTTTTGAGGAACGTACACAATCTCAAATTGTTGAAATTGGAGATACCACCTTGCTAGTCGGTCGCTAAGGACAGGTTTCGACATCACAAATTTGATGGGGTTTGCTTTGGAAATAAGACGAACTACATGGGCTTGAAAGTAGTGTTTCATCTTCTGAATCGAGAAGACTAAGGCCAGACACAACTTTTCAATCGGCGAATACTTCAACTCATTTGGCGTCATCATCCTACTCAAGTAGTAAAGGGCATTTTCCTTCCCTTTGCTATTCTCTTGGGCTAAGAGTGCTCCAACTGAACTTTCTTGTGCCGATATGTATAGTATCAAAGGCTTTTCAGGCACAGGAGCCGCTAGAACTGGAGGTTTGGTCAAGTAAGTTTTGATGCTCTCAAAGGCGTTGGCACAAGCTTGGTCCCATTCGAAAGGATCACCTTTCTTCATGAGACGACTGAACGGTTGACATTTCCCTGCTAGATTTGAGATGAATCTCCTAAGATACGCCAGCTTCCCTTGCAGACTTTTCAACTCATGGATGTTTCTTGGCTCGGCCATCTTCACGATTGAATCTACTTTGGCTTGATCAATTTCTATCCCCCGATGTCGAACGACAAAGCCAAGGAATTTTCCGGAGGTAACTGTTGACACCCAATTTTGTCCCGCCTCTCTTCCAAAATACCTATTTATGTTTCTAACATTTTTATGGAAAATTAAAAAAAATATATATTATATTTTAACTATTAGCCTTTTATCAAAGCTGGTGTTTCATTATTATATTACAGTTACTAATAATAATAATTATTATTATTATTATTATTATTATAGTTCACAATTTTTATCATTTCAGTATTTTACCAGCTTACGCACACGCATCGCATTTATCTTTGCATAATTAAATAATAGTATTTATTTTACTGTGGATTTTTCGCAATATTATTGCACTGCTATTACAACGCCATTTTTTATCTAAGCATTAATGACGACATATTCCATATTGAGCAATATTTTAACAGAAGTTATTTAAACAAGTCTTTTATTTAAATTTAGAAGCCAAACTATTTCTTGCACTCAGTCCGTATTTTGATTTATCGGATTCCAAATCAAAGTCCAATCAATTCATAAATATTTTTTAACCAGCCTATATTTTTTACCTTAATTTTTAGACCAGTCCGTGTTTTAATTCGTTAGCCCATTCTTTTAATACCCGGTCTAAAAATTGACCCGGTCCGTAAATGAACCGGGTCTGACCCATTTCAGTGAAAATAAGGGGAACCCTTTTAGGGTTTCCCCTCATTTCTTTCCCACCTCATCACCGCCGCTTCACCTCCCCCCACCTTCCTCCGCCTCCCTCTCTCGTCGTCATCTCCCATCTCCGTCGCCACCCACCTCCATCACCAGCAACCATCCATCCTCCATCACTACACCCATACCCCCACTTCACCACGTGATCCCCACTTCACCACCGACATCCCACTCGCCTCCGACACCTCTGTCACACCCATCACTCCACTACATCACGCGTCTGACGCCACTCCCACCACTCCTCTGACACCCTCCACTACACCACGACACCCACACCACTGTCATCCCCACTCAATTTTGTTCCCCACGCCGCTCTCTCTTTCCTTCACAAAGAAACCCTAGATCTCCCCTATAAATATTGATTTCTATGTTCAAAAATGGGGGGGATTTTTTTGGAGGTTCATGAAATTACCTTCAAGAAACAGAGAAAAATTCGAACTAAGTAGGAGTCGCAACAAATCCCTTAAAAGTTATATCCTTTAACCGCCCATAACCCCCATAAAATTCGAGTTCGATTAATAGTTTTTTATCTGGTTTTGTTATCAAGTCAAAATATCGAATCAATTTTGTTGTCGTTTATCTTGGTATTATTGCGAATCCGAGCATCGCAAGTTCGAATTTGATAGTGTTCGAAGTAGATCAAAGATTCGAGGTCTCACTTCGCTGCGCCCGAAGAAGGTAATTCGCCATTCCCTCTTTTTACCTGTGCTGCATTTTTCTGTTGCCCTGTGTTAGTTTAGTTCATTGTTCTGTGATTCAAGCCTGTTAGATAAATTATTTTAGTTTGATAGATATGTTTGGACTGGTCTGTTTGTTCGATTAAGCGTGTTTAACTATGATAATGTAGTTGGTTTGTTCAAGTATGTGAGCTACTCTTCCTTTAGTTGATTTCAGTTTTAGCAGTTTAACGCGTGGTCGTGTGTTTGTAGGCTAAGTTCGATTCATATTGAGTTCAGATATGCTTTTGCAATATGTTGATTCATTTTGTACAGTTTGAGCCATGTTCTGTGTTAGTTCAGCTGACTGCTTTGGTACGTTGTTGTTAAATTTAAGTAGATTAACGTGTCTATGTGTGTTGCACCAGTTCAGTCGCTTAGGTATGTTAGCTATGTTTGGCGCAGCTCAGTTTTTATCCTAAACAGAATTGTGTATGCTAGTTTGGTTGGTTGATAAGCATTGATTAACAGATAGGGATATCCACTGATGTTATCGTGTTTAGAGATTTTTACTTAATCTTGTTTAGTTATATGTTGGCAACTGCACCATCCATTCTCCTTGCCCCTTTGGCTGTGCCAAAAGAGAAATATTTGCCATGAAGGATCTGTCAAGTCGAACATAAATAACCCTGCCTCCTCTCTCTCGCATCTCAGCTTGCCTGCTCATGCACACTTGTTTATCTTGTGTGACCCCTCATCTGAAACCACTCTCACTATGCATTTAATCATCTATACTGTAATTTGTCAAGCCCCTATCCTGTTTCAGCCCAAATATAAGACTATTTGATAAGCATGACTTCTTGCTGTAGATAAAGTATCTACATGGTTTGACCATTATGCTAGTTATGTCTGCATCCCATGTATGTTTTCTTGTTTGAAATCAGTATTGCCTTCTCTTTGAACTGCCACCTTATTTTGAAGGATTTTGTATATCTGGCTTATTTATTGTTGCATTAGGTGTATGACCACATATTGTTGATTCCATTCTAGCTTAAACAATGAACTTGATGCACTACTAGTATGACTGTCAGTTAGCTCAATTTCCTTATTTAAGGTGTAGGATAGTCTTAGATTTCTTTTAATTGAATGTTATTCGTGTGATATAATTACATCAGTATCGGTTATTAATGTTGTGGGATGGCTATGAGCCTGGTTTGTTAGGAATCAACAGCTTAGTGAATCTCAGTTTAATAGGCATTGTTTGGATCAGTGTGCTTTAGTGTCATTTCTCGCCAAAAAATGAAGATGATTTGATTAAGCATAACTTGAGGAATACTACCAGTTCTGTCCAGATTTGGTTCTGCCTGATACATTAAAAATAGTAATATCCATCTATGCATCTCCAACTGTCCACTTAAGAATGTGTTGTTTCTCTTAGATTCTGCGATTGTTCATCATATCATGCTTAATCCGCAAGTTGTTAAATATGTGTAGATTGGTGTGCTCATTTTGTTTGAACCACATGACATATCTGATTTTTTTAAAAAACATGTTTAAGTGCAATAAAGTTTACACTACTGGTTTTGCCTATGTTCGTTTAATGTTGCCTATACTCATGTTTGATGAACAACATCTCCTTGTCAGTCCCTACTGTTCTAATTATTCAGCTCTCTTTAGGGATGAATGAGACAATTGCCTCGTCCAAGTGTTAGTATACATCAAATATACATAGTATATATATATATATATAATCTCTGGAGTTTGCTTTGGATTCGTACTTTTGCTTGTTCAAGTCTTATTCATCGTATACTAACCTTTTTCCCCTCGTATCTTTTATGCATGACCATCGCATACGAGTCTGAAGGACTTGTCATCTCCTGCATTCGGTGTGGGGCTAAAAGCCAACATATTTTCTCTCAAGTCAGCCATATAATATCAGCCCAAACTGCGGCCAAACAAGGAGAATAAACACCTGGGCCAAAGCCCAACAGCCTGTAGCAACATATGAATAAAATCCGCTGGGCCGAAGCCCATCAGTGGCAGGCTGCAGCAATTCTGAAAATCGGCTGAGCCCATTTAGCCCATTTACTCTTCTGTTTTATTCCATTTGGTGCATTTAATTTGTAATTGCATAACTAACACTTCACCTATTTTTTATTTGCTTAGATTAGGTGAACCTTAGCGGAACTAATGGGGTTGATTTTATTAAAATGAGTAGGAAGAACCAATAATTAATTTCGTAGTTTCATTTTTCACATTAAATTATTTATAGTACCTATAATATTTATCTATATTAAAGCAATTGATTTTCAAAGACGTGAAGTCGTTAACATATACGTTGGATTAAGATCACATTTCTATTCTTATTTTATTAGAAATTTCAAAACGTCACTAAATAACAATTTAAATATATCGTATAAACTTTGTTCCAAGATTCTTCTAACCACACATGTTTTAAATCAAATGTAGTCAAATAGAATTAATACAAGAGAAAGAAAACTCACTTCCTTTTGCTCTCCATTAAAGAATAGTCTAAATTCTCTATATATTCATATTCATATCACATTATTCAAAAAATTCAATTTTTTCGCGAAATCTTCTTTTAAAACTATTACTCATATGCAAATTATTTTTTACAGGTTTTATTTTAAAATAGTATTTAAAATTATATCAACATATTTCTAAGTGTTACTTAGCATTTCGAACCTTCTCTGTTAAATGGCATTTTGAAATTCCCTTCCTATACAAATTATCATATTTTCTATTCATCTTATTCGTCTCATTTAAAACCTTAGTAATAAGCATTATTTTAAAATAGCATTATCATATTTTTATCCTTTTTAAACCTTAGTAATAGTTTACGAAATTATTTTCTTAAGTATTATATCCACATTTAATCCCAATTAATTAACTTAAGTCTGGTCGGATAACCGTAAGTTAACGGATTCTAAAGGATGCCTAACCCCTTCCCTTTAGGATAATATAGAGCCCTTACCTAGAATCACACTGGTTAAGCAGACTATTAACAGAGGTTTAGTTAGCTTTACCTTAGTTAACATTTAGGTGTCCTAATTCACCGTTAAATTAATTAGGTGGCGACTCTTTAAAACAAACAAATAGGAATCACCAATATGTCATACACCCTAAATCTACCCGGTTAAAATGGGGTGTGACAGCTTGGCGACTCTGTTGGGGACTTTAGGCTCTAACCATAACAGACTTAGGTTAATAGTTAATTTGTTGAATATCTTGTTTGTTTTCTTTTTGCCTTCATTATTGCTTTTCCCTTATATGGTTTTTAGTGTTTGTATTTTATTCCTTATGTAAATTTTTTTATGTAATATGTATATTATTGCTTTCCTTAAATTGGCATTTCGCTCATATTTCTTCCACTCCTGGAAAACTCACACATATTCACACACTTAAAGCGGCTTCGCAGTTTGCGCCCGTGCACTACTAAATTACCCCTTTAGTTGGATTGGTCTTGTGGATTTAGTCGATCGGCGGTGCAGTCGACGGCCACAGACTTTCCACTTCCAAGTTGTCCGCTTGGGGAGCCTTGTGTCATAGGAAAACCATTCTTAGTCTACCTAGGGTAGAGCGAAACCAAAACCTTGTAAGGACATGCATCATTTTAAACCTAGGAAGCTTAATACCCTTGGTGTATTAAGTTCATTAGTCAACCTTACCAAATGTCCAAATGAGTCTATGACTCTAAGTGACACTACTCACTATCTATGTGCATTATTTGAAGGACAAATATGTGGAATATGTGGACCTAATACTCTATAGATAAATATTTCAAGAAAATTGACCTTTTGTTGCAGGTTGTCATGGAGCATCCAAAATTAATGCCGCAGATTGAAGACAACCAAAGGAAATTAGTGGAGTGGAAATATTAGATATCTTAGGTTGATTTCGAGATGTATTATTGATTGGCACGTAATAATTTTTTTTTTTCTTGTAAATTACTTTTAGGAGGAGTTGTGGAATGATACATAAAAGACATGTTTTGTCCTTCAAATATTCGTTAGGCCTACCTCTGGCATAAAGAGGTCCCTTGCATTATAAAACGCGATGTATTATGTGCAATAATGTGTTTATATGCAATAATATGTCCTTACCGTATACTGACTCATTTTCTTTTTTCTTTTTCTTTTTCTTGTTTTATCTTTTTTCTTTTTAAAATTTATTTTCAAAACAAAAGGTTGACTTGTGCTAAAGGGGAACTGGCGGAGCATCCATATTTCACACGGTCTAGAGCCAAGAAATCAGACTCTGACTCATCACTAATCATCTGGTTAACTAAAAAGACTCGTTCTAAAATGGATCAAAGTTTGATCAATGCAACCACTTCATCTGAGCCATCTCTTAGTTTGCCGATCACGAGTGATCCCACATCTTCTAATGAACCAGAAACACATCTGGAGACCATTGCTCGTCTGGAGCGACGAGTTGCCGAACTAAGTCATATGGTACTTCATAACCGGTCATTTTCTCAAACACCGCCACATATGACTCCGTCCCAGGGAGTTCGTCAGACTTTGCCTGTGCCACCTCCATTCCCAAATTTGGACGAATTTAACCAAGCAAATTATTTCACCACTTCTCAGCCAGTTCGTTCCGAACACCTCACTCAAAATGCTCCCTTTTTATTTACAACCACCTCTTCAAAAGCTCAATTCATACCGCCAGCACATGACACACATCAAGTTCCGCCAGTGTATACTTATACCACAGCTCCACCCATGACACAGATTCAAGGACAATGTCGCACAGATGTTGATCATTATGTCGAAGTTGAAAATGAGGCACGGTCAGTTAATGATGAAATGATAAATAGAAAGCTCAAAAGTTTGGAAGATGCCATGAGAAGTTTGCGTGGACTGGGTAGTAATCAAAGCGTGAGATATGAAGAATTATGTGCATTTCCTGAGGTAGAATTGCCACCAGGTTACAAGATCCCAAAATTTGAGAAGTTTGATGGGTCGGGAAACCCTTTTTTTCATTTGAAAGTTTATTGTGAAAAGTTGATTGGCGTAGGAAAGAATGAAGGGATAAGAGTCAAACTATTCAATCAAAGTTTGAGTGGAAAAGCCTTGGAATGGTATTCCAAGCAAGATACAACCAAATGGCGTACATGGGATGATTTGGCAAATGCTTTTGTGGATCACTACAAGTTTCATGTTGAGATCGCTCCTGATAGAATCTCAATTACAAAGTTGCAGAAAAAGTCGATCGAATCATTTCGAGAATATGCTATACGGTGGAGAGAAGAAGCATCTAGGGTACACCCACCCATGGAGGAGACAGAAATGGTTATTTTCTTCATTCAAGCACTAGAACCGAAATACTATGAACGTTTGGTGACAATGGGTGGAAAAACTTTTGCAGAAGTGATCAAAGCTGGGGACATGATCGAAGATGGCATTAAGACAGGGAGAATAACGAGTCTTGCGGCTTTGCAGTCTACTAGTAGGGCTATACAAACAGGTACTCTCGGAAGCGGAAAGAAAAAAGAAAAGGAAGCAGCCTCAGTAATGGCTTTGGGAAACACCTCGTACCACCATCAACGACCCCCGCGATACCAGCCTAACGCTCACCACTCACAATATTTCCAATATTCTCCACATCCCTACGACCAAGCTTTGTCATCTTACCAACCTCAATCACCACAAATATCCTACCCTGTTTACAACACACAACCAGCATATCGAGCTCCACGACCACCAACATATCCAGCTCCACCATCACAAACTCATCATCCAAACAATGCATCCGCACCTCGCCCAAATAAACCGTTTCGCAATTTCACACCATTAGGAGAGCCACTGAGCGTTGTTTTTGAAAGGCTGCAAGCTTCAGGCTTAGTATATCCTGTGGAAGGTAGAATTCCAGATCCATTACCCAGAAGCTTTGATCCCACTAAAACATGTGCATATCATTCGGGGGTAAAAGGCCATTCCACTGATCGTTGTTGCGCATTGAAGCATAAGGTTGAGGATCTTATTGAAGCAAAACAGATCACGGTCAAACCACCAACGCCAAATGTGGTTAACAATCCACTCCCGACCCATGATGGGGCCACGATAAATATGATTGGAATAGATGAAAATGTTGACGACCCAGCCGAATTTATAGTGCCTGTGGATCGTGTGGAGGATCATGATTTTGTAGCCGTTGCTTCTCCGGCTGTAGTGATAAGGGGTTGTGTGCCTGTCGAGATATTAGGAGCTTCATCAATACCTGTGGAAGTAGTTCGAGCACCAAATCAGTTGCCAGTGCTCGATACAAAAGCCGTACCATGGAATTATCAACAAACTGTGATGGAGTGTCGAGGAAAGGACACGATCACTGACAAGGTTAAGACGTCAGGAATGACAAGGTCTGGGAGGTGCTATTCTCCAGAAGAACTAGTTAGATTAGGGCAACTTAAGGAAACCAACGTACCTCCCAAAAGGGTCGTGACTGAATTCGAAGCAGAAGAATTTCTGAGGAAAATTAAAGCTAGTGAGTACTCAGTTGTGGATCAGTTGAAAAAGACCAATGGTCAAATTCCTATTCTCTCTTTGCTTTTGAGTTCAGATATGCACAGAAATGCACTGTTGAGGATTTTGAATGAAGCATATGTTCCAAGCGAAACAACTAGTGAGGCGTTAGCTGGGATGATTGAGCGCGTGCTTGACAGTCATCGAATCAGCTTCGATAATGAAGAATTGCCGCCGGAAGGATGCATGCATAACAAAGCACTCCATATAACTGTCAAGTGTCGTAACATGTTTGTGGCTAAGGTATTAGTTGATGGGGGTTCTGGACTCAACATCTGTCCATTAACAAGTCTGAAGAAGATCGGATATAATGTTAGCGAGCTCAAGACCAGTGATATGAATATTCGAGCATTTGATGGGGCTCCAAGGCGTCCTATTGGGGAAATAGAGTTGAAAGTGTTGATTGGCCCTGTTGAATTCATTATGGACTTTCAAGTACTTGATATTTCCACGTCATACAATATGCTGTTAGGTAGGCCGTGGATTCATCTGGCTGGGGCTGTACCATCTACTTTGCACCAAACTGTCAAATTCGAGTGGGATCAACAACAAATATGTATACATGGAGAAGGGGACACGTCTTTCTATCTAGAGCAATCCACCCCGTTCATCGAGGCAGAAGGAGGGTTCGACGGAGCAGCTTACCACGCTTGGGAGGTTGTGAATGTCACTAAGGAGGGTGAAGTGTGTCAAACTCAAGAGTTCAAAAGATCATGCGCCGCAATTATGGTTGCAAAAGAAATGCTGAGAAATGGGTACCAACCTGGCTTTGGGCTAGGGAAAACACTAAATGGGCAGGTTGAGCCAGTCGTTCTCCCTACGCAACAGTTTACCTTCGGTTTGGGATATGAGCCAACTGAGGAAGAAGTGAAGAAAGCACGAAAGAATAAAAGGAAGGAGATTGCATTGCCAAAACCTATTCCTACCGTTGATCAAACTTTCTCAAAACCTTCAGATCTGATTGTTGAAGTTGCCTATGATGATATCGTGGAGGGAGTCAAGAACCTGTTCGTGGAAGATGAAGATGATCATGCTGCGATAATCAAAGACTTTGCTGAAATATTGACTTTACAGGCTGCTGAGCCAGGACCTGAGTTGCAAAATTGAACTTCTATCTTAGCCCCGGTTCGTCGGGAGTTTCAGTATTTTCAGTTTAAATTTCCTTTTGTAGTAGGCCGGAGGCATCAACTAGAACATTTAGTTCCTTTTGTCATGTTGCCTCTATGTTTTGTTACGGCCTTTTTAAATTAAGATTCTGTCATTTTGTTTGTAACGAACTACGTTTGGCCTGACTTCCTGTTGGATACGTAGGCAACCCATATCGGGTTCGGCCACTCTTTTCAAATTATTTCAGTATCTTTGTTTGTGGTTGGAACTACGTTTGGCCTGACTTCCTGTTGGATACGTAGGCAGCCCACATCGGGTTCGGCCACTTTTCCAAAATATTACAGTGTTTTGTTGTATGGGTGGAACTACGTGTGGCCTGATTTCCTTTTGGATACGTAGGCAACCCACATAGGGTTCGGCCCCCTTTATTAAAATAAAAAAAAAAAAAAAAAAAAAAAAAAAAAAACTCAAAAGTCTTTATTTTTATCACGAACTACGTCTGGCCTGATTGCTTTGGTTTACGTAGGCAACCCGAAGCGGGTTCGGCCCTTCTATCTTAAAATTTTTATCTTCAGTTTGTCCAAACATTTTGGTTCCTATAAAATACATAAGGATTTTTATACAAGACTTGGTCTTCCCACCGCTTAAATTCATGTGTCTTAGTATCTTGAAACTGGGACAAATTTTTGAAATCGGTCAAATCACTTTCAAAAAATTTTCATTACAATTTTCTCACTTTTCGATCGTTTAGAACCAAGCGTTTCCAGGACTTGAAACTGGGACAAATTTCGAAGTCGGTCAAATCACTTTCGAAAACTTTCATTATAAGTTCTTATTTTTCAATTGTCCAGAATCAAGCATCTCTAAGACTGAAACTGGGACAAATTTTTAGAAGTAGCATAAAAGTGGTCTTAAACAAAAGTCCATCCGTATTTCTAAAATGTGAGTAAATTCAAAAATCGAGTCTTCTTAATCATGTTACATATTAGAGCCACTAAGTATTTCCTTTCAAAGTCATCCAAATCTCATTACTTTTATTTTCAAAATACATTTTTTTTATAACTGAAACTCCCCGGCAAAGCAAGATATGTGGTGAGACATCGAAGAACGTGGACGCGACCGAGACAAAAGTCAATTCAAGGGCCAAGTTCCCCGACATGCACAAGTCAACCAATTTTCTTTTAAACTCACAATTTTTCTTTGTTGAGACAGGTCCAATTAACATGAACACGGTGCATGTATTAAATTATGGGCGTGATCAAAAAGTTAACTTTCTTCAAAATGCAAATACTCTTCAGCGTGGATGCAAAGGTAGCTTATGCCGAACGGTGGGCGTCGTTCCACTCATCACGAAATTTCAATTGCAATAGTGGACACAAGTTCATCTTCTCAACCAAGGGCTGTAAGTATAATTCTTTTGGACCCAGCTATTGATTCTTATCACTAACAGTTGCTTTAGCTCGTGACATTCATCGATGGATCGAATACATATAATCATGGACACTGACCTTGATCACCTGTTATTGGTTAGAATTCCTCAATTTCGTCATCACTTCATACATGTTCAAATCATTATCAAATTCTTTTAGAATGAAGTATGTTAATAAGATAACAAGATCGAAATATTGCATCGTATATCAAATTGTGGGGGTTAATTATATATTTAACTTCCGTCACAACGGGACATGGATTAAGATGTGGATATCTTTTTACAATACTATTTCTAAAGTGGACGTGGATTTACATTTACATTGTGGATGCGAGCATGGAAGTGGAAATAGAATTATATTACAAAAAAAATATACATATAATTGTAGAAAGTGGATACAGATTTATGTTTTTGAAAGTAAAAGTGAATTTATTTTTGCGCCGTATAATGCAGACGTGAAAGTAGATGTAAATTTACTGTTGTACCGTATAATACGGACGTCAAAGTCGACGTGGATTTATATTTTGTACCGTGAAATGCGGACGTAGATTTATATTTTGAACAGTGAAAGTGAACTTGGATTTATTTTTCTGCACCCTGAAAGTGGATGTGGATTTACATTTTTTGCACGATGGGAAGTGGACATGATATAGGCACCCACCTTAAAATGCGGGTATTTCAAAATTCAAATTAGGCACCCACCTTAGAATGCGGGTATTTCAAAATTCAAATTAGGCACCCACCTTAGAATGCGGGTATGTCAATTTTCAATTTAGGCGCCCACCTTAGAATGCGGGTATTTCAAAATTTAATTTAGGCACCCACCTTAGAATGCGGGTATTTCAATGTTCAATCCAGGCACCCACCTTAGAATGCGGGTATTTCAATGTTCAAATTAGGCACCCACCTTAGAATGCGGGTATTTCAATGTTCAAATTAGGCACCCACCTTAGAATGCGGGTATTTCAAAATTTAATTTAGGCACCCACCTTAGAATGCGGGTATGTCAATTTCAATCCAGGCACCCACCTTAGAATGCAGGTATTTCAATGTTCAATTCAGGCACCCACCTTAGAATGCGGGTATTTCAATGTTCAAATTAGGCACCCACCTCCGAATGCGGGTATGTCAATTTTCAATTTAGGCACCCACCTTAGAATGCGGGTATTTCAATGTTCAGTTCAGGCACCCACCTCCGAATGCGGGTATCTTATATTTCAAGTTCAGGCACCCACCTCCGAATGCGGGTATCTTATATTTCAGTTCAGGCACCCACCTCCGAATGCGGGTATTTTATATTTCAGTTCAGGCGCCCACCTCCGAATGCCGGTATCTTATATTTCAAGTTCAGGCACCCACCTCCGAATGCGGGTATCTTATATTTCAAGTTCAGGCACCCACCTCCGAATGCGGGTATCTTATATTTCAAGTTCAGGTACCCACCTCCGAATGCGGGTATCTTATATTTCAGTTCAAGCATCCACCTCCGAATGTGGATTCAACTTTTGAAACAGGGGTTGCAAGTGTAACTTCTCCAACCCTGGCTTATTTACATATATTTCTTTATTGCTAACAATTGTTTTTAGCTGATGGCTTTTGACAATATCAAAGTTGGCATCACACATCAAATCGTGGAACTTTTTCTTCGGCAGCGAACTGGGGCAATTCGTCGAGAAAGACAATCAGACTTCCCGACACGGGTCAAAGATCTACCTCAAACACTCGTCTCTAATCACAAGTATTCTTTTGCAATTCAATCTTCAGAATTCTCAAGTTTCTATCACAATACCCAGTGTTATCTTAATTCAACACTGGGACAATATTTTGCAACTCTCGCGCCAATTGGGGTTTATTAGTCATAAGGTGTCGTAGTCTTCCCAGAACTACACCCAACCTGATTCTCGTACAGCCCGAGATATGTAGGCAACTCAGAGACCAGAGTTCGGTCACAATCCTCTCGAATTTCCTTTAGCCGGGACAAAATAGGCTACTGAGTCAACGTCTTTGCCCGACAACTCTTTCATCATTACCGAGCAAAGAGGGACAAGTTGTTGACACCCAATTTTGTCCCGCCTCTCTTCCAAAATACCTATTTATGTTTCTAACATTTTTATGGAAAATTAAAAAAAATATATATTATATTTTAACTATTAGCCTTTTATCAAAGCTGGTGTTTCATTATTATATTACAGTTACTAATAATAATAATAATAATTATTATTATTATTATTATTATAGTTCACAATTTTTATCATTTCAGTATTTTACCAGCTTACGCACACGCATCGCATTTATCTTTGCATAATTAAATAATAGTATTTATTTTACTGTGGATTTTTCGCAATATTATTGCACTGCTATTACAACGCCATTTTTTATCTAAGCATTAATGACGACATATTCCATATTGAGCAATATTTTAACAGAAGTTATTTAAACAAGTCTTTTATTTAAATTTAGAAGCCAAACTATTTCTTGCACTCAGTCCGTATTTTGATTTATCGGATTCCAAATCAAAGTCCAATCAATTCATAAATATTTTTTAACCAGCCTATATTTTTTACCTTAATTTTTAGACCAGTCCGTGTTTTAATTCGTTAGCCCATTCTTTTAATACCCGGTCTAAAAATTGACCCGGTCCGTAAATGAACCGGGTCTGACCCATTTCAGTGAAAATAAGGGGAACCCTTTTAGGGTTTCCCCTCATTTCTTTCCCACCTCATCACCGCCGCTTCACCTCCCCCCACCTTCCTCCGCCTCCCTCTCTCGTCGTCATCTCCCATCTCCGTCGCCACCCACCTCCATCACCAGCAACCATCCATCCTCCATCACTACACCCATACCCCCACTTCACCACGTGATCCCCACTTCACCACCGACATCCCACTCGCCTCCGACACCTCTGTCACACCCATCACTCCACTACATCACGCGTCTGACGCCACTCCCACCACTCCTCTGACACCCTCCACTACACCACGACACCCACACCACTGTCATCCCCACTCAATTTTGTTCCCCACGCCGCTCTCTCTTTCCTTCACAAAGAAACCCTAGATCTCCCCTATAAATATTGATTTCTATGTTCAAAAATGGGGGGGATTTTTTTGGAGGTTCATGAAATTACCTTCAAGAAACAGAGAAAAATTCGAACTAAGTAGGAGTCGCAACAAATCCCTTAAAAGTTATATCCTTTAACCGCCCATAACCCCCATAAAATTCGAGTTCGATTAATAGTTTTTTATCTGGTTTTGTTATCAAGTCAAAATATCGAATCAATTTTGTTGTCGTTTATCTTGGTATTATTGCGAATCCGAGCATCGCAAGTTCGAATTTGATAGTGTTCGAAGTAGATCAAAGATTCGAGGTCTCACTTCGCTGCGCCCGAAGAAGGTAATTCGCCATTCCCTCTTTTTACCTGTGCTGCATTTTTCTGTTGCCCTGTGTTAGTTTAGTTCATTGTTCTGTGATTCAAGCCTGTTAGATAAATTATTTTAGTTTGATAGATATGTTTGGACTGGTCTGTTTGTTCGATTAAGCGTGTTTAACTATGATAATGTAGTTGGTTTGTTCAAGTATGTGAGCTACTCTTCCTTTAGTTGATTTCAGTTTTAGCAGTTTAACGCGTGGTCGTGTGTTTGTAGGCTAAGTTCGATTCATATTGAGTTCAGATATGCTTTTGCAATATGTTGATTCATTTTGTACAGTTTGAGCCATGTTCTGTGTTAGTTCAGCTGACTGCTTTGGTACGTTGTTGTTAAATTTAAGTAGATTAACGTGTCTATGTGTGTTGCACCAGTTCAGTCGCTTAGGTATGTTAGCTATGTTTGGCGCAGCTCAGTTTTTATCCTAAACAGAATTGTGTATGCTAGTTTGGTTGGTTGATAAGCATTGATTAACAGATAGGGATATCCACTGATGTTATCGTGTTTAGAGATTTTTACTTAATCTTGTTTAGTTATATGTTGGCAACTGCACCATCCATTCTCCTTGCCCCTTTGGCTGTGCCAAAAGAGAAATATTTGCCATGAAGGATCTGTCAAGTCGAACATAAATAACCCTGCCTCCTCTCTCTCGCATCTCAGCTTGCCTGCTCATGCACACTTGTTTATCTTGTGTGACCCCTCATCTGAAACCACTCTCACTATGCATTTAATCATCTATACTGTAATTTGTCAAGCCCCTATCCTGTTTCAGCCCAAATATAAGACTATTTGATAAGCATGACTTCTTGCTGTAGATAAAGTATCTACATGGTTTGACCATTATGCTAGTTATGTCTGCATCCCATGTATGTTTTCTTGTTTGAAATCAGTATTGCCTTCTCTTTGAACTGCCACCTTATTTTGAAGGATTTTGTATATCTGGCTTATTTATTGTTGCATTAGGTGTATGACCACATATTGTTGATTCCATTCTAGCTTAAACAATGAACTTGATGCACTACTAGTATGACTGTCAGTTAGCTCAATTTCCTTATTTAAGGTGTAGGATAGTCTTAGATTTCTTTTAATTGAATGTTATTCGTGTGATATAATTACATCAGTATCGGTTATTAATGTTGTGGGATGGCTATGAGCCTGGTTTGTTAGGAATCAACAGCTTAGTGAATCTCAGTTTAATAGGCATTGTTTGGATCAGTGTGCTTTAGTGTCATTTCTCGCCAAAAAATGAAGATGATTTGATTAAGCATAACTTGAGGAATACTACCAGTTCTGTCCAGATTTGGTTCTGCCTGATACATTAAAAATAGTAATATCCATCTATGCATCTCCAACTGTCCACTTAAGAATGTGTTGTTTCTCTTAGATTCTGCGATTGTTCATCATATCATGCTTAATCCGCAAGTTGTTAAATATGTGTAGATTGGTGTGCTCATTTTGTTTGAACCACATGACATATCTGATTTTTTTAAAAAACATGTTTAAGTGCAATAAAGTTTACACTACTGGTTTTGCCTATGTTCGTTTAATGTTGCCTATACTCATGTTTGATGAACAACATCTCCTTGTCAGTCCCTACTGTTCTAATTATTCAGCTCTCTTTAGGGATGAATGAGACAATTGCCTCGTCCAAGTGTTAGTATACATCAAATATACATAGTATATATATATATATATAATCTCTGGAGTTTGCTTTGGATTCGTACTTTTGCTTGTTCAAGTCTTATTCATCGTATACTAACCTTTTTCCCCTCGTATCTTTTATGCATGACCATCGCATACGAGTCTGAAGGACTTGTCATCTCCTGCATTCGGTGTGGGGCTAAAAGCCAACATATTTTCTCTCAAGTCAGCCATATAATATCAGCCCAAACTGCGGCCAAACAAGGAGAATAAACACCTGGGCCAAAGCCCAACAGCCTGTAGCAACATATGAATAAAATCCGCTGGGCCGAAGCCCATCAGTGGCAGGCTGCAGCAATTCTGAAAATCGGCTGAACCCATTTAGCCCATTTACTCTTCTGTTTTATTCCATTTGGTGCATTTAATTTGTAATTGCATAACTAACACTTCACCTATTTTTTATTTGCTTAGATTAGGTGAACCTTAGCGGAACTAATGGGGTTGATTTTATTAAAATGAGTAGGAAGAACCAATAATTAATTTCGTAGTTTCATTTTTCACATTAAATTATTTATAGTACCTATAATATTTATCTATATTAAAGCAATTGATTTTCAAAGACGTGAAGTCGTTAACATATACGTTGGATTAAGATCACATTTCTATTCTTATTTTATTAGAAATTTCAAAACGTCACTAAATAACAATTTAAATATATCGTATAAACTTTGTTCCAAGATTCTTCTAACCACACATGTTTTAAATCAAATGTAGTCAAATAGAATTAATACAAGAGAAAGAAAACTCACTTCCTTTTGCTCTCCATTAAAGAATAGTCTAAATTCTCTATATATTCATATTCATATCACATTATTCAAAAAATTCAATTTTTTCGCGAAATCTTCTTTTAAAACTATTACTCATATGCAAATTATTTTTTACAGGTTTTATTTTAAAATAGTATTTAAAATTATATCAACATATTTCTAAGTGTTACTTAGCATTTCGAACCTTCTCTGTTAAATGGCATTTTGAAATTCCCTTCCTATACAAATTATCATATTTTCTATTCATCTTATTCGTCTCATTTAAAACCTTAGTAATAAGCATTATTTTAAAATAGCATTATCATATTTTTATCCTTTTTAAACCTTAGTAATAGTTTACGAAATTATTTTCTTAAGTATTATATCCACATTTAATCCCAATTAATTAACTTAAGTCTGGTCGGATAACCGTAAGTTAACGGATTCTAAAGGATGCCTAACCCCTTCCCTTTAGGATAATATAGAGCCCTTACCTAGAATCACACTGGTTAAGCAGACTATTAACAGAGGTTTAGTTAGCTTTACCTTAGTTAACATTTAGGTGTCCTAATTCACCGTTAAATTAATTAGGTGGCGACTCTTTAAAACAAACAAATAGGAATCACCAATATGTCATACACCCTAAATCTACCCGATTAAAATGGGGTGTGACAGTAACCCCAAATGCACACTTCAAAGGATTCATTTTGAGTTGGTGCCTTCGTAGTAGGTCAAGCACCATTCTCAGGTCTTGCAAGTGATCACTCTTTTTTCTTGATTTTACCACCAGATCGTCAACATAACACTCGACGTTTTTGTGAAGCATGTTGTCGAAGATATTTTGCATAGCTCTTTGGTATGTTGCTCCAGCATTCTTCAAGCCAAAAGGCATTACTTTGTAGCAATAAATACCTTTAGGAGTGCGGAATGCGGTAAGCTCTTCATCCTTAGGTGACATGCGGATCTGGTTATAACCAGATGAGCCGTCCATGAAGGACATCGCCTCGTATCCAGTAGTGGCATCAATCATAAGCTCAGCAATGGGAAGTGGAAATTCATCCTTAGGGCATGCATTGTTGAGATCCCTAAAGTCAACACATACTCGAATTTGTCCATTCTTCTTTCTCACATGGACAATGCTCGAAATCCATGTGGGGAACTTAACTTCGCGAATGAAACCAGCCTCAATAAGCTTGTTAACTTCATTTTCGATCAAGGGAACCAATTCGGGCCTGAAACGTCGTTGTGCTTGTTTGATAGGACGTGTGCCATTCTTGACAGCGAGATGATGGACCGCAACTTTAGGGTCTAAGCCAGGCATCTCTTTGTAACTCCAGGCAAATACATCCTTATACTCTTTAAGTAATTCAACATAAGCACTCTCTTCATCGACTGCAAGTAAAGAATTTACATAAGTAGGCCTTTGATCTTCATCAGTGCCAAGGTTGATTTCTTTCAATGCGTCGACTGTCGTTTTTACCCCTTCTTCAAATTCGGGCGGAGCATCCTTGGCGTCTTCATCTTCTTGAGGTTCTCCATCATCGACAGATATATGGTAACACCAAGAAACATCCTCCAACTCTTCACCAACCCTTATTGGAGATAAAGTATCCCTTTCATCTTGTACAGCAACGTGATATGAAGAGCCAACACTTTCTTTATCTTCATCCCGCTCCTTAGTGTAGACCACAACATGCGACTTTGCTTTTAGCACTTCTCCACATGAGACCACAAGACCCGTTTGCCGCCTCATCCTAGAAGGGATCAGACTTCGGAAATCTTTGGAGATATTTTGAGATTTGGGAAAAACTGATGATTTCATACGCTTGTGGTTTCTCCGAATCTTGCTTCCATTCTTCATTGGTCCTAACCTCTCAAATACAGAAACTCTTGCGGTCGACTTTCCCAGTCGGTCGAAGACAGACGGCCTTTTGTTAGAAGCAAGAGGTTCCTCTTCTGCAGTGATGTAGTTATTACTTGCCCTTCTTATGGAGATGCGAACTGGTGGGGGTTGTTTATACCCCAAACCTTCACGTTTTTGCCTCGCCGCAGGTTCCATCGGAAGCTTCCCTAATTTT
Organism: Lycium barbarum; assembly: GCF_019175385.1. Lineage (NCBI taxonomy): Eukaryota > Viridiplantae > Streptophyta > Magnoliopsida > Solanales > Solanaceae > Lycium > Lycium barbarum. Next base: position 27,527,323 of record NC_083341.1, on the reverse strand, counting down.
GATGGTTCGCAAGGATTGTATCCAGCCTTTGCGAGTAGTTTGTAAGCATTTGGATCGAAACCTTCACCTGTACGCCTCGTAGGGAGTGCTTCATTTTGTAGCGAGCTGCTAGCCACAAATTTTCCGAGTAATTTCGTAGATGACATTATTGTGTCGATCTGCTTGATAGGAAGGGTTAGTCCTCCTAACATGTTTCCCTCGTCCTTTTTGGCCTTTGGAGCATAACGAAGAACAGAAGTCACTTTCTTACTCGAAGAAGCGCCATTTGTGTTGGGCAACTTATTGACATCGAAGGACCTTTGATCTTCCTTAACTGCTGCCTTCTCCTTACAAGCAGCCACCTTTGCATTTTGGTTCATAAACTCAGCATTATCTTTTATCGCAACTTCATCAACTTTTGCGGAACATTTCTTTAAGTAGAACTTGGCATCGGCGAAGTGCGATTCAGCTTCAGTGAAGGGATTATCATCGGCCATAATCTTCTTTTCAACTCCATCTTCATGATACTTCAAACACTGGTGGTAGGTAGAAGGGATCACCTTGTTCTCATGTACCCAAGGCCTACCGAGTAAGATGTTATACCTTGCATCGATCACATGCAACCATGCGCTAGATTGCAGCTCGCCGATGGTGAGGTCTACTTTGATAGCTCCTATGGCTCTTTGTCCCCCTTGGTTGAATCCTTGGATCATCAAACGACTTGCGGAAAGATCCTCCATTGCGATTCCAAGCTCCTTCATTGTGTGAATAAGAAGGATGTTAACTCCAGATCCACCATCGATTAGGATTCTGTTCACCTTTTGCTCACGTACAAACCCAATCATTAATAAAGGGCGATTATGAGGTATGTCGCCGAGTAGAAGGTCATCATCGGTGAATGTGATTTTGGCCATGCACGCATGTATGACTTCAGGAGATGACTTTGCAGAGTCTTCTGATGTTGGACATGATGAGGTCACGTTTTTCGCTTCCTTCTCATCAACGGTACAACATGAAGCTTTTACATCATCAATGACGAATTTGGTGTGAAACCAACTCGGCAAGTATTCTCCTAATGTTATTGGACGACGTGGTTCTTGGTAATAGCGCCCTCCTATTTTCTCCTTCTTTGGGTGCTTAGCTGGATTTTTTGTTTCAGGTTTACTCACCTTCTTTCCCTTAGTTTGTCGTTTCACTGAATCCTTTCGCGAACCTGTTTTACGGTGCTTGCGACGAGTTACGAGAGTCCAACCCCCATCATCAAGATGACCACTTTGGTCTTCATCTTCTTCAGACGGTCCTCCTTCTACTGACACAATATCGCTCGGTGTAAGAAGAGAAAACATTTCATTCACATTAACTGGTTCGAAGTCTCCAAACTTAATCATTCCTGCCAGACATATGTTCGGGATGTCTTTCTCTCCATATCCTTCAACAAAGTTGCAGGTCATGACTGGATCGAGTGAGCTAATTGTGACACCAACTTGGTTTGCACTTTCTTTCTCATCTTCAAGTGAAATCTTTCCTTCGCGGGCTAGCTCCATAACTTTATCCTTGAAGACAAATCATTTCTCTATAGGGTGGCCGATCAATCGGTGGTACTTGCAATAATTCGGTTCATCAGTTCTCCCTACTTCATTCGGCCGCTTCATCTCGGGTAACTCAAAAAGTTTCAGCCCAAGAAGTTCATCAAAGATTGCAGAAACGTCTGAATCAAGGAATGGATAATCCTTCTCTTGCATCTCCTTCAAAGTTGGTTTTCTGTTCGCTCTATCCTCCAAAGAAGTTGACTTCACACTCTGCTTCTTGCTTACTTTAGTGGTGAACTTCACAGGTGCAACATTAACGTTCATGGATTCTTTGTTTTCGGTCTTGGAAAAATATCTCCCCACTTTCTTTACTTCTTGCTTGTATTTACCTTTGCGAGATTCGTAGACCGGCGGCGCTTCACTTCCGACTGACGCCATGCTTAACTCCATGTCATGAGCACGAGTGGCCAATTCTTCAAAAGTCTTAGGCTTTATGCCTTGCAAGATATAGGTGACACCCCAGTGCATACCTTGAATGCACATCTCTATTCCCGAAGCTTCGCTGAGTCTATCTTTGCAGTTTAGACTTGCATGCCTCCATCGATTGATGAAGTCAATAACTGGTTCTTCCTTTCGCTGGCGAGTGTTTGTAAGTTCCACCATGCTTACGGTGCGTCTTGTGCTATAGAAGCGGTTGAGAAACTCCTGCTCCATTTGCTCCCAACTATCAATGGAACCAGACTCAAGGTCTGTGTACCAATCAAAAGCATAACCTTTAAGGGAACGAACAAACTATTTGGCAAGGTAATCACCATATGTTCCAGCGTTGTTGCATGTTTCAATGAAGTGTGCCACATGTTGCTTCGGATTTCCCTTGCCATCAAACTGCTGAAATTTTGGGGGTTGATAACCGGCAGGCATCTTCAAGCTATCAATCCTTGCAGTGTACGGCTTCGCATATGTAAGGGATGATTTTGCGGAAACATCATATTTATCCTTGATGGTCCCCATGATGAACTCCTTTATTTGATTGATTGGGATCATCCCTTCAGAGGAAACTTGGATTTCTGAAGCATGTTCCACTTGTTTTGCGGGAGATTCAATCCTTTCTTGTGCTTGCGGACGTTTTCCAGGGGCATGACTCGAATCCCCCTCCATCACACTATCAAACCTATCTGTCAACTTGACAATTCGATTATCTTGATCTTGCACATATTTGGTCAAGTCTCCAATTGCCTTTGTCAAACTCGCGAGTTGTTCTTCAACAGTTGAAGCATTGGTCATCATCGCATGCATCACCATCATAGATGAAGAAGAATAACACAGATTTTTGCGAACATAGGATGCAGACATGTTATGCGGAGTAGATCCAGTGCTCAAGACGTCATCGTCAGCTTGCCTGATGGATTTCTTGGGCTTAGATAAACTAAGTTGGGCTAGAACCCTCTCCACCATTTTGGCGACATTCTCCCCTTCTTCTGTGGTGTTTGCGGAAGACGAACCAAAGACGACAGCAGATTCAGGCTGTGCTTGCGGAACTCGTTGCCATAGCAATTTGGCTTGGTTCCTTGTGACAGGTCCGGTGCTCCCCTCAGTAACATCTAGGATGTTTTCAACAGCAACAGAGAATTTGGATCCGGTAGTTTTTGCGGATGCGGATTTCGAGTTGACCTTCTTGGAAGCCATCTTAGTGTTTTTGAAGTTCGACTATTGGAGAGAAGAGATGAGAGGTAAAGATGGTCCCACTGGGCGTGCCAAATTTGTAACGACTAATCTTTCGTTCCTGAAAATAATAATCAAGACAAGAAAAATAGCGACAAAGAATAATATTTGATTTCAAGAATTTGCGCGGGGGTTACAATCTTTATGAAATCTTAAATAAAAAGATGTAATCCTCTGATTCTTCTCCTCACGATACGGCCGTCAATCAAGGGCTTTTGCTTGTTCTTGAATGGACGAATCACTTGTTGTTGATATTTCACTACGAATGCGGAGCCGAGCTTTAATCACAAACGTAGAGGTATGGAAACTTGCGGCTCACCACTTGGAGCGAAGACTTCTTAGTATGTGGAAGACTTGCGGCTGAGAGCTTCTCTATGTCTATCTCTCCTCCTTTTGGCTTTATGAAGACCCCTATTTATAGTTGTAGGGGAGAGCTAGGGTTTGTAGATGATTGGTTGAACCATGTCATTTGAACACTTGGCGACATTTGATTGGTTCTTCTATTGACTTGACATGCTATGTCATTTATGCACGTGGCATGATTTTATTGGTCCTTGATTTGACTTGGCGCGCCACGTCATCTGACACGTGGCATGGACCTTGGGCTAATAAAGTGGCCTCATCATGTGAAGTCCGACAAGATAGACTAGCCCAATTGAATTGGTGTTTCAACTAAGTCCATACATATTAGATTTAAACAATAAATCCGATTATGTTAGCCCATAATATTTGTTTGGACCAATACATTTAGAATTTAGAATATGATCCAAATTAATTTGTGGATTTAAGTTCGATTAAATTTCAGTGTCTACAATACGTTAATGCCTTACCTATTAGTACTTACTATGTCAACATAAGTGTCATTGTGTGACATTAGCCCAATTGATTCCAAAATGGACTCGAATCTGGGAAGTGATACGTCTAACACACTTGTGACATCATTTTCAAGAAATACTCTTGGCGGATCCTCAGTTCTTTTTCTTGTGGTGGAAGGCAATGTTAAGTCTGTGATATTAGTTGAAGAAATAAGTTGTCTCCTTATAAAGCTTTTAGTTTAGTTAAATCCAAGGTTCATTTTCTTTGTTGTACAAGGGTTAGACTCAAATGTAATTGTCGATTTACTTAATGTTATGCTTCATATTACATTTGGGGAATTTTACATAAATGATTACACTTTGGGGGTTTAAAATTTGTCATAGCTACAGTTTCAATATTTACATTGCGTAGCTACAGTTTCCTCGCTGTATTCAAAAAATGGCTCGCTGTATTCATAAAACGGCCTAGTTGTATTCATGAATACAGCGAATAAAAAAAAATCAAAAATTCTTTTCACTGTATTCAAGTCATATGTATTCAACTCAGCTGTATTCATGTCAAATGTATTCAACTCAGCTGTATTCATCTATAGCTACTTTTACATTGTATTCACTTTATTGTATTTAAAAATCAGTGGTATTCAAACAACATAAATACAAAAAAAATTGTATTCAACTTGCACAACTGAGTTAAATTTTCCCAAAAAAATTAACGAATACACTCAAATACTAAATACAAAAAATAAAATTCAATAGATCTGGAGGAAGGAGAAGATGATGACCGAAGAAAGAAGGGGAAGGAGCAGTGCCGATGGTGGCGACAGATCTGAAGGAAAAATGAGGTGGTGTGGAGAAGGTGAATGGATGGAGATCGATAAGAAGGGGAAGGAGCTGAGGATGGTGGTGACGTCGGCCATGGTGGTGGCGGAGTGACAGTGGAGTGGCGGTAAGGAGAGAGAAAATGGAAGAGAGAGCAGAAGGGAGGGAGAAGTAGTGGACTTGAAGAACATTGAATATTTTTCATGGAAGAGAGAGCAGAATGGAGGGAGAATGGAGGGAGGAGAGAGAAAAATGTGGATACAAGGGTTGCTTTTTTATTTTAACCTATTTTGTATGTTTTAATTATGGAGTGTAATTGATATACACATTTTAGCTATGAGGTGTAAATTAATTAAAGTATAGCTACTAGATAAAAATAAAGTCTAATGTTAGCTACACCATGTAGATTTCCCTTACATTTGTTCATGCTTTAACTATCCAGTCCCTAATAAACAAGGGGAGTTAGAGTGTACCATATTGATTGAGGGATGAGTTATTGTCTCCTTATATGAACTTGGACAATTCTCATATGATGAGCTAGCTTCTGGTTAAGCCAATGTCGATTTTCATTACAGCGAAGAAAAGAAAGGAATTTCTAAATGCATCTCAACAATTTCAAGAGCGAACTCCCAACAGGATGCTTCAAGGATATTAATGCATCCCCAACGCTCACAAGTTTAGAGATTTAATCCCAAGGGGGTCGTTGAAGAGACATAAATTATATATAACAAATATATCGGTGAGTACCAGTTTGTCGTGGTAACTACATCATAAACGTGAAATTAACTAAAGTTTCTGAATCACAACTGAATTGGCTAGGCCAGCTTGTTCTATTGTCTGGTCAAGATCAGCAAGTTCCTTGGGAGGAAAAGCCACTGTCTGCAGTTTATAGCTTCTTGGTCCACCAGGCCTTGATGCATCAATAAACCCTCGGATATCTCTAATAGTGTGTTGCAAGTTGAACCGTGAAACCATTCGTGTTCCATCTGCCAACCTGACTTGAATTGAAGTTGAAGGCTGCGTCTGATCAACAACTAGGCCTGCTGATGGGGCTGGAGCTGCAGTAAATGATGAGACGACAACAGTTGAGTCTACTGCCGGAGCACCCGAAGTTCTTCCCATGCCCTGAAATGAAGCACGGCGCTTCTCTGGTACCTGCTAATAGGACCCCAGAGAAAAAACAAAAGAAATTTCGTCAAGGGGAAATGTTTCAGGATTAAAACAGAGACCCATTGCTATTTGAGGGAAAGAGGCATACCGGGCAGTCCTCCTCACTCCTTGTGAGATTCACATGGACAGATGTCTTCCCAGCTGCTGGCTCAAGTTCTTTTGGACATTCAGACTTCCGAATACTCTGCATTCATGAACATTATATTAAGTTCCGAGTAAAAAGTAGGTTTTTTTCTCTCTTTCTTGCTTGTTCATAGTAAAGTTTTCATTGCATCAGATAAAGGTAAAGAAATATCAAAGCAAAAATGAAACAAAAGAACTAACAGAGTTCCAAACGAACGACATACTCTAGTCGCCTATCAAATTAACAAAAGACGGCGGGGGCGAGCGCTTCATTGGCGCTCCGAGTCGATACACCAATCAGAATGGTACTCCCTAGCAATCGTGGATGTGACGCCTTGATACACTTGGATTCCATCACCCTGATAGGCAGGGGTGAGGACATCCCAAAATGGACCTTCGTTGAGGACAGCAAGACCAGTATCGTTGGGGGAGAGGTTGAAGTGATAAGTCAGAGCAGCATAGACATGAGCATCTGGAATATCATCGATGGTGGTGGAGGCCTTGAACGCGAAGCGCAGATTGGAGCGCATGGTATTGTGCGCAACTTGGTTAGCACTTCCGTGCTGGAAGTTGCTGCACGTACCGGCTTTATTGGTCCAGACAGGACCTGGGAACACGTTGGTTCCAATGGTTGCTACGCAGCGGACTGAGCCGGTGGTGGAGCAGTTTGGTGAGCAATCAGCAAGGGAGCAGCAACCTTTCCAAAATTGGCGGTACTTGCCCATCATAGCAGCTAGCGGGCCGAGCCAAGATGAACTATTGTTCATTCTCAAGGCGGAGATCCAGTTGTTTTCAACATGATCGACGCTGATATCCAGGGAAGGTGGAAGATCATAAAAGTAGAGGTTGGTGGCAGCATCTTGCCAAAGGCGGAGACCGCCGGCATATGTTAATGAAGCTCCAGGAGAAGCAACATTGATCTTTTCATTTTCATCATGCACACAAGCTTGGCTAAAAAGTGTAGCCATGAATCTTGGGCCATCGACATCAGTGTGAAACAAAGCTTCAGTAACAGCTGGCCTAGTAGCGACGCGGCAGATGGAGTAGAGACGAGAGATGAAGATGCTGATGTTGGGAAGGGGTGAAGCAAATCTATTTCCAAAGGAGAATCTATCAGCCTCGGTCCACTCAGGAGTGGCGGGCAGAGAGGGAGAAACGTAGCCAAACTTACCAGCGACACTAGGCCAGAAGCAAGATAAATTCTTGAATGCGGAGACCAGGGAGGCTGGAATCCACAGACTAGTAAAGGGAAACATAGTCACCGCGGAAGATTCCCGCGGAATCCATAGCTCTAACCACTTGAATGTAAAGCAAAATGGAGATGTAGATCTGAGATTGGGGGGGGGGGGGGGGGGGGGGGGGGGGGTTGGGGACCCAGCCCATGCAGCTGTCTGTCCAATGTTTAGTGGACGCCATCATATGGTCCATCTGGTTGAGTTAGTAGAGGACCGAGATAAAGCAAGGGATAAAGGTGGATTCCCTGGGGTAGGTAATCCGTTCGAGGGGGGAATTGGAAGCCATAGCGAAAATCTCGATATTCGGGTCAGCAAGACCACATAGAGGAGGAGCTAGCCTTCTAGCTTCAAACTGGGGGGCGGTGGGCTATAGCAACAGCCTGATCTCTTTGAGCTTCTTGATCGCGTTCAGCGACCCAGTTTCTTGCAGGATCAGCAACGCCAATAAGTCCAACCAGATTCTGTAGAACATTGACATTAGGGGCAGCATCTTGGAAGGGAAGAGCACCGTCCTGAGCCATTATGAAAGCAGAGTGAGTTTCTTGGAAGAAAAGAACCAAAAAGCGTAGAAAATCAACCTTTTTCTTGAGTAAAAAATAGGTAGAATACAATGAGAAATGTTTGCGCCACCACATAAATCTCCGTTCAGTTGTAGTGGTGGTTCTGCCTTGCAACAAGAATCCGAAATTGCATCAGATATTGTCCACATCCAACAGTACGGTGTCATTATATCGATCCAAATTCAATAAAGGATGAATCCCAATCCTCCTTTTATGATAGATTGAAAGTAGCAAGAAAAAAACAACTTTTAACGCTTAAGAAGATCACAATACAGTGTTGCTGTATAGATACAAATTCAACAAAGGATGCTTGTCAAAAGACGAGATTCAGGGAAAATCTCAGATTTTGACACTGATTACTGATAAAATCCACTGTGCCAAAGAGGAACTACAAGTGCAGATTCAAGGAGAGAAAAAATTTCTGAAAATGTAAATCCTCTTTTTACACTTAAAAAATTCTTTATCTGTTGTGGGGCAAGAGTGGAAGCAGAGAACTTACAATTGTACACGGCACAGTATACATCAACATGAACTTAACAAAAGAATTGCAGCTTATTGACATGCAATGACACAAGAAATGCTTTAATGATGTATGTTTTTGGTGGAGCAGCTAACAGACTCTGATATTACTTATCAGCTCCATCCAATAGAAGGTTAACTGGTCTTTAAGGATGTCATGACTTCAGTCAGACCCAGTTCAATTTACCTTCTTTTTTTTTCTTTTTTTTTAATTATATTTTGAACTGGTAATTGTGTCCCGGTTCAATTTACTTAATGACAAGAAATTATCTTCTCCAATAAATCACAATACTCGGATGATCTTCATCAAGAAGTGTCCATTAGCTAGTTTTTTTTTTTTTGATTAGCCACGGGTGTCCGAGTCTCTTTGAGCCCCGACTAATCCCGTGGGTGCACAGGCCCTCGGCAAGGAGTTTCCCGCAAGTGCACCACGGTTAATTCAGGGTTTCCCCAGTCCGATGGCCCTCAGAAATTGTTTGCACCCAGTGGGTTTCGAACTTGAGACCTTGAAAGGGAGCACCCCAAGGCTCAAGTCAATTGCCACCAGGCCAACCCCTGAGGGTTCCATTAGCTAGTTTATCTGACCAATATTTCCCTTCAGATAACAATTTCAGTTATTGCTACTTTGTAACTAGGAGTTTGTGTAGAGGGAAACATGATTTTTTTTTTTTTGACAATATTCTTTTTTTTAAGATCCAAAATGCCATCACAATATCATTCATTTTCAGAAGGTGAGACAAGTGTGCTGATATTCATGGAACAGCATCACAACCATACTAGTAGAAGATTATCATTATAATAACATAAATGTAAAACTAGAGACCGATTTGAAGCACTTAAAGAAGCAAAACCAAAAAAAAAAAATATTCATTCAGTTCTCACCCATGCAGACTGAAGGAGAGGCGATCTTTTAATTCATTTAAATAACACAACACTTTCCAAACATACAACGGGCCTCTTCATTCATTTCTGCTCAGGCGTAATGCTTGAAAGCAGCTTTCAAGTTGCAGAGATGAGTACTGAGCATGAACAGTCTTGTATATCTGCTCCAGCAGTTCGTTTTTAAATAATAATCAACAACAACATACCCAGTGTAATCCCACAAGTGGGACCTGGGGAGGGTAGAGTGTACGCAGATCTTACCCCTACCTTGAGAGATAGAGGTTTTTCCGGTAGACCCTCGGCTCAAGGAAAAGCATTTTAAGGCGTGATGTTAAATAATAATTGTAAAGAAATGGATCTTAGGCCTAACTCAACCCCAAAAGCTAGCTCATGAGGAGAGGATTGCCCAAGTCCTTTCTTTTTTTTTTGTAAGGTAAGTATTTTATTAACAAATGGGGAAGTCCACGTATACAAGTCGTATACCAAAAGAAGAGAATCTACACCAAAATATGATTCTCAACAAAAGAGATCCAATCCTCTATACAAATAGGGACCTCATAAGTACACCAAAAGGAAACTAGAGATAAAACACCAAAATATTGCTCCACCCCTTCAACTGCCCTCCTATTTCTCTCTTTCCAGATGACCCACATAATTGCTAAAGCAGTGACACTCCATGCCCTTGATCTTCTCTTTCCCCTTCTCTGATTCCAACTATGGACCCTTTAACCCACCGATGTGGAACTCTTAACATAATCATGATTGAATTTTACTTATCACAAAATCATGAGAGGATTTAGGGTCTTCCGGTAAGATATATGTTTCTAGAAAGTGGAGTTTGGGTTTCATAGGTTGAATACTAGCAACATACCCATATAAGTTGAATACTAGTATCAGATAAACTAGTTTGAAATGGAGGTTTGAGCAGAATTCTACAAGATCCAGATGATAGATCTCAAGCGGGCTTGAACTGCTTTATTCGATCTTCAGCTGGCCTACGAGGCTGCTGAAAGAGAAGAAAAGGGAAGGGGATACTAAAAGGGACTGCTACCCTGTACCCAAAGACATCACTGAGCTCTAGTAGAAGAGATGTAAGATCAAATTTTTTCACATAAGCAAGGTAAAGATCAAGCACACCCTTTCTTCTTTCAAGACATGCTCTGTTGAATTTAAAATTGAAACCACCCTATCCTCCAACTTGGGGTGTTCACAGGAAACTGAATCAAACCGAGAAAAAAAAATTGTTTGATTTGAGTTGATTTCGGTTCTCAATTTTATTAACCGACAAAATTTGGTTTGGTTTTAGTTCTAAGCAAAAAATAACCGAATAACAGTACCAAATCCACTATATAAATAACTAGTTAAAAATTATAATTACGCATACACATATATATATGTATATTTTATGTAAAATTTTACCATACATATTAATCTTTTGCACTCTTGGTTTATAGTCTAGTTCTTTGCCTTGCTAATAATTTAGTTCTTTGTCTTTACCTTCTAGTTTGATTTATAATCTTTATTTTGATAAGTCCGAGAATACTTTTCCTTCATCAAAAAAAAAAAAAAAAAGTCCGAGAATACTTTTCATTCGAAAAAAGCTTGTTAATTGAGTCCTTAAATTGTTCATCACTATTTAATTCAACTATCATCAAGATAACTTGGTATGACAACTTTTCTTAAAGAGTAACTGGCTTGGTACAACTTTTCTTAATGAGTAATTCTCTTGGTAGTGTTATGCTGGAATATATGTTTGGCAGTATATGTCACCTTTTAAGGAAACCGCAAAAAATCGAAATAGTTGAAAACCCCGAAAAAACCGACAAGGACTGGACCATGAAAACTGACTTAGGTTTTAATGTTTGAAAACACCACTTAATTGGTTTGGTTTCCTTTTAGCAGAAACCGACTTAAACTGAATCATGAACGCCCTTACCGCCAACAGTGCTCTGTTGAATTTATTATATTAAAGTCATTCTTTTTCTTTTTGGATGAAGTTGTATTGAAGTCATTGTTTTACATAAGTTTCAACTGTAGAATTATATATCATTGTAGACCAAAGTTGAACAGCAAAGCCTTTCTGGTAATTACTACTCTTAAGCAAATAGCTCAGTTGACTCTCAAGTGAGGAAAACATGCAGTAAATGTGGAACCATGAAAACGAACAAATGCATGTAAATTCAAAAGTTAAAATCGTGATGTAAACTATACTACCTCTAAGAAAGGGGCATTTTCTGAATCATCAAACCTCCGCAGAGGGCCATCATCTACAGTGAACCCATTGCACCAAAAAGTGATACCATGGGTGACATTTTCAGGTGGCTGAGGAACAGAAGACACAGCCTCCCCTGTAAGTCGCCTTGCAGTTCCAGTAAAGCTTCTTGAGCCTGAAGATGGAAGGTGTTCCGAAGGTCCTTCTACGGTAGCATATTGTCTAGCTTGATTAAATATTGCATCCACGTCATTCGCTTTTGATGGATCTTGAACAAGCATTCCGCTACACAAAGGACTTTGATCAGCAACATGGAAGTGAATATGCATTTTGTACTTTCAGAAAAACTAGATTGTTCAGGTTTCATACATCTAAGGAAAATATCTTTAGAATTTAGATACATGTCTTACACAAACCATTTGACTGGACCTTAGCCTTCTGATTCCTCGAGAAAACAAGGAATAGAACATAGAAATCTAGCTAACAATAAAGGTTAAAAGAAAAGAGTAGCCAGCAGTTAATTCAGCTCCGAGTGATCTTAGACCATAAAAAGTTTACCACTGCAAGCATTTTTTATCTTTTTATGCCCAATACAAACAATTTATCAACACAGACACAGATTGCAAATTAAAGTGGAATGCTAATATTTTTCCTTTTTGAGTTCTAACTTATGCATAAATGGACATATTGGTGAGGATCAAGCCAGCAGCAACCAGAGTAGCCCTTAGAATGAATCAGAGCAAAGCTTTCAACAAATTGAGTCACAATTATAGACATCAACCGGACTTATCTCCCAAAAAAAAAAAAAACATCATCTGGGACTGCCAGTTACTAGCATATTTCAGAAGGAAGGTATTGAAAGGATGTCAATAGTCCCTTGGTAATTTATGGATGAGTTTAAAAAATGAAAAGCCTCCAACGAGAAAACCATCAGAAGAAATATCCAACACAACAAAACTTAAATCAGTATATAAATGTTGTTTAACTCTGCTGATATAACTAAAATCAAAGAGCTGATAAAATCAAGAAGTGACTGGGACAGGAGGGGTTTTAAAATGACCGGAAACCATGGATACTTAGATTCACTCATGGAAGTATAAATAGCAGAAGCCTGGCAGCATAGTCAGGGACAGCACATCAAAATTGCTTGCTCCACACTAAAAACATTTATACAAGAATGCACTTCCTTGCGGATCAAGTTTGCAGGATTAGATATAAATTTGTAACTACCATCCTCTATTCATTTTAACTTTTCTAGTCAAATGACCAGATACAAGGAAAGATTTTTCAATATACTTCCTATCTTCTCTCTGTTACCAGCCTTGAAGGAGTGGCTAGGACTCCCTCAACCACTAAGAACAAGATTACAAGAATGATCAGAACCTTTTTAGTATACTTTTATTCTGAGGAACATATTTGTTTTTGATAACCAAAAAAATCTTTGAAGGCTAGCTGGCACAGGGTTCGCAACTAGGTGATAATAGGCTCGGCCATCTTTCCTTCTCCACTGAGTAAGGGTTTAGCCAACAGTAGGACTCGAACTTGTCACATGCGCCTAAATCACAAATCACGTGATCCACCATTAAACTGAACCAAAGCCCTCGGGGCAAAGCATATGAGTATTTCCTTCTTCCAAATGGAGCCTCAAGGAAGAAGGTACCCGCCCAAATCATCAGCTAACGCAAAAGTGGAAAATCCTGTAAAGGAGCTTGGTTTCTCAAGCTCCACCAAGGTAAATGAACTGTAACTGTTCAATGTTCAGGGATAATACTGGAGGCTCTCTCCTAAGAATGATAAGTTAACAAATTATTATGTTCATTTATTCTCTTCGTTGTCTTAGATATGGCCCTATCTGACCTTTTGTCTTGTTTTCTTCTCTTGAGCCGAGGGTCTTTTGGAAACAGCCGCCCTACCTTTCAAGGTGGGGGTTAGGTCTGCGTACACTCTACCCTCCCCAGACCCCACATGGTGGGATTATACTGGGCTTGTTGTTGTTGTTGTTGTCGTCGTCGTCGTCTTAGAAATTAGAATCATAACTTGCTAGTTTAGGAAAAGAAACTGAAAGTCTATGATAGGTTTGTCGAAATTGGAGGGAATAGGAGGCTTTTAAGGCCTAATCCTTCAATAAAAGTAGGAAAACGTCACAACCTTTAAAATTCTCTTATCCATATGGAGTAGTTCATTGCTTGTGTTTAAAACACAAGCATAATAAAAAGAAGAGATGGAAACTTGGGCTCTAAAAGAAGAAGTTTGCTAGGACAGATGGCTGAAATGGATGTAGTGCTGGAAGAAAGAGTCCTAACAGAAGAGGAATCAATCAAGAAGGCAACTTTACTTATGGAGTATGAGGAGTTGGTCAAGAATGAAGAAATATCTTGGAGACAGAAATCAAGATCACTCTGGTTAAAAGAAGGGGACAAGAACACTAAGTTCTTTCACAAAATGGCAAATGCTCACAGAAGATATAACAATATTGATCAGCTTGTGATTCAGGGAGAAACAATTGAGGAGCCAGCTAGAATTGAAGAAGAGATAATTGATTACTATCAAAAGCTATATTCTGAGACCACACAATGGAGGCCAGCCTGTAACTTCACAAATTGCCCTACTATATCAGAGGAGGAAAAGGAGTCTTTACAAGGCAGTTTTGAAGAAAATGAAGTATTGAGATGTCTAAAATTATGTGCAGTTGACAAAGCTCCAGGCCCTGATGGATTCACCATGGGTTTCTTCATCAAATGTTGGGAAGTAGTGAAGCATGACATAATGAACACTTTTCACAACTTCCATGAGCAAGGAGTTTTCGAGAAAAGTTTTAATGCAAATTTCATTACTCTCATTCCTAAGAAGAAAGGTGCTAAGGAACTAAGGGACTTCAGGCCTATCAGTTTGATAGGTAGTATTTATAAAATCTTTTCCAAAGTGTTGACTGAAAGAATGAAAGGGGTCACTGCAAAACTAGTGGACTCCCAGCAGATGGCCTTCATTAAGGGCAGACAAATTATGGATGTTGTGCTAGTAGCTAAAGAAGCAATAGATTCCAGGTTTAAGCAGAAGAAACCTGGAATCCTTTGCAAGTTAGATATTGAAAAAGCATATGATCATGTAAACTGGAGGTACTTACTCCAGGTTTGGAGATGATGGGTTTTGGACAGAAATGGATCCAATGGATCAAATTCTGCATATCAACTGCTAGTTTCTCAGTTCTGATTAATGGTTCCCCAGTAGGTTTTTTTAAAGCACAAAGAGGTCTCAAGCAAGGTGACCCCTTGTCACCTTTCCTATTTTTGATTGCAATGGAAGGTCCAAACAATATGATCAAGACAGCAAAGGTGAATGGATGGATAAATAGTTTTGAGGTGGCTAGAGCTGGTAATGAAAGTCTGGAGGTGACACACCTCCAATATGCAGATGACACACTGATCTTTTGTGATGCTGAAGAGGAGCAACTAAGGTTTTTAAGGATGATACTAGTCCTATTTGAAGGAATCTCTGGGTTGCACATTAATTGGAGGAAGAGTTTTTTGTACCCTATCAATGAAGTCCCACACATGAAGTTGTTGGCTGCAAATCTAGGTGGTGAAGTTGGTCCTCTGCCTAACTATCTATCTGGGAATGCCTCTGGGAGCCAAATCTAATTCAACAGAGATTTGGAACAATATGATTGAAAAATGTGAGAGGAAACTAGCCAGATGGAAGAGCCAATATTTCTCCTTGGGGGGTAGAGTGACACTCATCAACTCAGTCGTTGATGCCCTACCAGCATATATGATGTCTCTGTTCCAAATTCCAGCAGGGATTATCAAGAGGTTGGATAGCATCAGAAGGAAATTCCTGTGGCAAGGAAATAAAGAAAAAAAAGGATTTCACTTGGTGAAGTGGAAAGTAGTGATTACTGGCAAGAAAAATGGGGGACTGGGAATAAAAGATATGAAAATGCAGAGCAAAGCACTCAGAATGAAGTGGCTATGGAAGTATGCCAATGAAAATCAACTTTTATGGAGGAAAGTTATCAATGCAAAATATGAAAAGGAAGATAGCTGGATGACAAAGGAGGTTACCACACCATATGGGGTTAGTCTGTGGAGATCCATTAGAGCCTTATGGAATGAAGTTAAGTGCAACTCCAAGATCAAAGTAGTGAATGGGGTCAAAACCAGATTCTGCAAGGATAATTGGCTTGAGGCTGGTCATCTGAAAACACTATTTCCAGATATATACAATATTGTCTTAGATCATCAAAGGACTGTGGCTGATTTGTGGACACCTCAAGGATGGAATTTCACTTTCAGAAGGCAAATCAATGATTAGGAGATACAAAGAGTGGCTCATTTTCTTAACATACTGGAACAATTTAAGGGACTTCAGGTAGGAGAGGATGTTTTTTGGTGGCTGGGGAATAAAAAAGGAGTGCTCAAAGTTAGTTCAGCCTACATGATGATGAATCAATCAATTCAACATACTACCAACTGACCCTGGAAACACATTTGGAGATCCAAAATCCCACATAAAGTTAGCTGCTTTGTGTGGCTTTTAGCTAAAGAAGCAGTTCTTACACAGGATAATTTGATGAAAAAGGGGATAATTTCATGCTCTAGATGTTTCCTCTGTGGAGAAACAGCAGAGACAGTTAACCATCTGTTTCTACACTGTAAGCTTACACAACAGCTTTGGAGAATATTTTTAAATCTCAAAGGTATAGTCTGGACCATGCCTAGCAAGGTTTCAGAGGCTCTAAAGAGTTGGGAAGAGGCAGGATGCAAAGAACAGAAATAGATGGAGAATTATCCCTGCCAGCATATGGTGGGCAATATGGAAGGAGAGAAACTCCAGATGTTTTGAGAGTATAGAGAATGGAGTGCAGAAGGTCAAGTTGAATTGTATTTTATTGCTTTATTTTTGGTGTAATCAGGCTTACTCAGATGATACTATTTCCATTATTGATGTATTAGATTCAATATAGGATTAGAATAGTAGAGTCTTGGAGTACTTTTGTAGATATGGTTTCAGTACAACCTATGTACTGTTTTGTTCATATGGAATACAATACAGTTACCAGTTTCAAAAAAAAAAAAAAAAAAAAAAAAAAAGAGCCAAAAGACTAATAATACAAATAGGCCATGTACTAGGAGAACTATGAGTAACAATTTAGTATTAACTAACTGCAATATCCTGAAGAAGCAGCCCCTGATCCAGACCAATAAATATTAGAATGATGAGGGATGTTTGTGTTAACTCCTGAAGCTACAAATGTAGACCCTTCACCCACCCACCTTCAACCCCAATCGGAAACTCTGTAATAAACCCCCATAATGTGTTAGCCCAGTAACTTTCACATTATATCAACTCTAACCAATTATGAAGTGAATGGTCAACTGCTCATCACTTCTAGACATAAAGCAGTTATTACAAAGCACTACCCTGTACACATGTTACATTGACATGCAATTCATCACCCTCAAAAGGTTATCCTAACCTGATAGTGTGATGAATTCATACTGAGCAAGGTCATAGTTCTCAAGGTCATTTGCACCCGAAAAAAATTATGGATGGTGTCCGGACTAGCTTGGCGCACTTGGACTAATCTACCAACCTAGAGCAGATAGACTCAAATCAAGTGAAGCTAGTTGTTACTCCCATACCTCAACAACTAGGCCCTCTTGCCCCAAGTTTTTCCACCTATCAAGATGAGGACCTACAAGGGGTCACCTATCCAAGTAATTATGTCATCCAAATAGGCTTATCTTTGGAGTTGTGATGGAATTCAATTCTATAGTGTTGTTGTTATCATCCCATCCCTCACAGTAATACTACTGCGACTATCTGCTTTATCCAAGGACAGGACAGGTTATGCTTAGCAAACTCTGATAAGTATATGAAATTTCATATCATCCACTTTTTCACATTTTTTTCGATTGAACCAATAAAAGTAGTGTAGTAGTATTTCAAATATGTTTGACACTTGGCAATTGTGACCGTCTTCTACATCATATGGTGGTGGCATTTGCATCGATCTTTAAAGACAAGTATCTTAACACTTCTCTTATAAATTTCCCATATTGATTCATCCGAATCACACCCCACATTAGTCTTCTTCAAGACATCAATTTAGCAATCATTACTTCACTTATCCTCTTTCCTTGTCCAGAATACTCTTGACAATATTTTTCTTTATTCCTCTTGTCTAACTTGCTGGTACTATTAAATTTGCTGATTTCACTAATTAACTAGAGGTAGGCTTGTTTAATCGGGAGAAACATTTCACATTGCATAAATAGTTTCCTAGAACAGTGCCCCGCACAACTCAAGTCAATTCGTGTATTTGATTTTACTAAAAATATTATCATCGTAAGCAACAACATACCCAGTATAATCCCACAAGGTGAGGTGGGGTCAAGAGAATATAGTGTACGCATACCTTACCCCTACCCATTTAATTTTCCAGTGCCAGTATTTGCTAATAAATAATTTTCTTATTGTATTTTTAACTTTGTTTCCCAGCAAGTAGAACGTCAAATGAAATTAAGGGTGTGACCTCGTGGGAAGTGTCAGGTTCAAATCCCGGCAGAGACAAAACACTAGGTGATTTTTCCCATTGTTCCAGCCTTGGTAAAGAGAGTTACCTGGTATTCGAAATTAGTCGAGGTGTCCCGGGGGCACGGCGATTATGAAAGAAAAAAGTAGAAGGTCAAACTTGAATACCAAATATGAAGTAAGAGAAATACCTTTTCTGTCCGCGAGTATGATAGTGTTGAGGCTCATCGGAGTCACTCCCTGACCCTGTCGTAGGTCCACTATTTCTAGGTCTAGACGACCTCAAGTTATAAGCATTACTATTAGAAGGTTTTCGTTTCCGTTTTTGTTTAGGAGGCGGAGAGAAGAAGAAGAAGAGTATGACTGTGACTCCGACTGAGAAGACTCTCGACGGACGGAGGTGTTTCCGGCGGAAGCGACGGCGGCGGCGGGGGAGGGAAGGGAGGTGTTTTCGAGGAAGGTGGAGACGGCAGATTCTAAGTTGAAACTATGGCTTTCTAGGAAGAATAAGGCTTCTGATTTTGATGAACAAGATGTGATTTCGCAGAATGTGTTGATAAGAGCTTCTTCTCTTTGGGTGTTTTCTGTAGCCTTGATATTCGCTTCTTCCTTCTCCATTGTTTGGGACTCTACCGATGCTCTATGCTCGTCTTCTGTTTCTTCTCGTTTTATAGTCTACTATTAGAGCCTGTTTGGAAAGCCACCCGGTAACTGGAATGGGTGTAATTAAAGTAATTACACAGTATTGTAATTACAATGACCCGTTTATTTATCATAATGTAATTACAAGTGTGTTGTTTGGTTGCACAAGTGTAATTACACAGTTAGTTTAATTAAAAATTAACATTTGATTATAAAAAATTTAAAATTAATATTTAAAAAATATGTGCCTTTATAAATGATATTAAATTAGTTATTTAAATATACATTGTTTCTTGAAAATGTGTCAATTAATAATCATATATTTGTAACTAATATTGTAAAAAATAATTTATATATTTTAATTTTAATTGATTATAAAACTTAAAAGCATACCTTTTTTGTGAGAACATCATGAGATTGGATGTTTGACAAAAAAGGAATATTTATAAATATAATGTCATAACATTATTCAAATGTTTGACAAAATTCTATCAACTGTAAGTGAAAAATAAAAGCATGCAATGTGAAATAACAAGTCAATAGTACTAAAGCAAATATTTTTAAAATCAAAAGTATAACCCAAATTCAAAATCCAAAAGAAATTTTTTTAACATAATACTCTTATGTCAAATTCCAACGTTACATAAGTAAGTTTCAACGTAACATAAGTAAATAATCCTATAATTCAAAAGAAAGGGAAAATATAACTCTATAACCTCCTTCACAACGAAATTCTAATTTAATAACGTCACTTATTAAATGTCAAGTTTGTTAATGACTCATTCTTTCTAATATTAAGAGATTTACTTTCAAAAATTAGAATATTAACACAGTTATGCTAAATGAATAAAATTAAAAAAAAAATACAAGCAATTATATGGAACCACAAGAAGTAAAGGTTGGGAATGAGAAGAAAGGAAATGAAATATAAATACTATAAAAATAAAAATATATTTAAAAAATAAAAATAATTAAAAAGTAAAAATAAAAAATAAAAAATTAAAGAATAGGAATAAAAAATAAATTAGAAAAGAGAAGAAATTAAAATAAAATACAAAATAAATTAAATAATGGAAATAAAAAATAAATTAAAAAAAAAAAAATTAAAAAGAAATAAACTAAAAAGTAACCCTGTAATTACAGGGTGTAATTACACCCAATTCTCAGCCCCCCCTTGAGAATTGAAGAGTGTAATTACACTCTCTCAATTACACTCAATTACCACCTAACTGTGTAATTACCTGGTCAAACAAACAGGCCAAACTGCGTAATTACACTCAATTACACCCAATTCCAATTACCTAGGTGGCTTTCCAAACAGGCCCTTAGGAATATTAAGTTGCAAAAGAATTTTGGGGAAACTACACAAAATAACAATTATTTACCTATTTAAAATTTTTGCAATTAGGAGCCTAGACCCCTTTTTTTTTTTTAATTAGGGGAGGGATCTCAATTAGGATTAGTGCTAATTATCTCAAATAAGTTATCTAACCCTCAAAATAAGAGCCCGTTTGGATTAACTGGAAAAAAGTGACTTTTAAGCATAAGTGCTTAAAGTACTTTTAAGTTCTAAAAGTTATTTTATAAATAAACAGTTATGTGTTTGGATAAAAGTGCTTAAAGGATTTTTAGAAGTAAGGGTAGTATTGAAATTAACAGAAAATATAGGGGATAAAAGGGTAAAGTTGTTGGTCAAACCAAAATGGCTTTTAAGCCCAAAAAAATAAGTTGAGGTTAAGCAACTTCTTGATTTTGGCTTATTTTAAGCATTTTTTAACTTAATTTAAGTTATTTTCTATTTTTGTTAAATACTCAAATAAGTTTAAAATGGCTTATAAGCTGGTTTGACCAACTTATAAGCCAATCCAAACGGGCTCTTAGCCCTTAAATTTTAAAAAACAATAAATATAAATAAAAATATAATAAACCTCCTAACCAGTTCCTAAGTTCTAACAAATACAATTTCGTTCAATTGCCGCCATTAATTCCCTTCCCCAACTCGTTTCAGATCGTAAAATTGCTCAAATTCAGCCCCGCCCCCTTCATTATACTTGGATTCGTCCTCCTCTCATCTATTCGATATTCCCCTTCATCCCAATCAGATATCTCCATTTTTGTTCCGGTGAGCTTCCTTCAAATTATTGAAATTGGTCACCCATTTATGAGTTTAATTGTTTGGGCATTTAACGCAATAGATATATTTTTTCAATACTTTCACGTGATAAATTGTAAAATCTCTTGTTGCTTTGCATTTGTGAGGATCTGATTCTGGTTCCTCAGATCTCTACAAAAAAAAAAAAATTATTTTCGAGAGTTATTTCGTGTTTTATTAACCCCAGTCTACAAGGTTTATTAGGTTGAGATTATTATAGACGAGTTATTATTTTATTTACCTTAATTTAGTTGGTATGGAGGATGGTATAGTAGTAGGCGGAGAATATCTTGATGAATGAGTGGAGACTTCAAATCGATGGATTTGGCATTCGAGACCAAAGATAACAATACCAATTGAAATTCAAAGACCATTTACATATAAAACAGTTGGTTGAAAGCGTCATTGAAGTGATTATTGTCAATGAGAATTTATATATAATCGATCACGATTATTTGAATTAAGGTGATACTATTGTTGTATCTCATTTGTAGATATATAGGCTCTCCGTCTCAAATTATTTGTCGTTTTAGAAGTTCAAGGCCCAATTAATTCTTTTTTTCTTATTTTACCCTCAGTAGAATTTTATCACTAATGGATATGACATATAAATAGAGTAAATATTTAATCGAGAGAGATAAAAACTTAGACATAAGTAAGAATAAAGTAGTCAATACCCCTTAATTAATATTTACTGAGGAGCGTGTAAAACAAAAAATGACATATAATTTGAGACGGAGGGAGTAGTCATCAAGAATGATCGCCTTGTCCAGTCATCTACATTTGATAACAGGTATTGGGATTTAGAGGGTCTGACATAGCAAACAAAGAAGTAGTTGCAAATACTGAAAAATTATGGTTCAAATTTCAGCGGACAAAAGATATTACTAGTAATTTCTTTTCAGTAATTTAAGCATTGATCGACAGAGTTATCTAATACATATGTGTTTACCCCGGACTTCGGTAACAATTAAATTTGTAAGTGAGGTATAGAATATGTGGATGAATTTTAACCTATTTTGGTTGGTATGAAATGTATATGGATTTGCTTGTTGTAATATATATATATATATATATATACTAGGCAACGTATTATGTTGAATGGATAAGTAAAACTAAAGAACACCACAAATCCGGACCAATATCAGAGAGAGAAAGAGAAAGCTTTTATATATTTGGCTATTACAATGTTCTAGATCTGAAGAAGCTAACCCCCTAAAAGTGGGAAAACATCCTCTATTTATAGGTATGGCTCATGGGCCCTGAATACAATACAAAGCCCTTTTGAAATAAAGAAACCCTAAAAAGGATAAGGTAGGACCGTACGGTCGTTAGTACAAAATGGCAAAACGATATCTTGACGCGTGGCAGCATTGCAACCGGTTAACCGGACCAACGGACACACTTTCCTTGTGTCGGGTCAGCTGCATCCGGTACGATCCCCCGGTGTGAAGAAAAGACCGAACATGCTCGTGCTTATTTGGACTTCTCCTGGGCTCCGGACTCACAGGTCATACATTGACCCGATTTTTACTGTATACATATAGTCCCTACACTTTCCGGATCGTATTTTTACCGGAGTAACGGGAAATGGATAAGTCACAAAATCGGTGGCTCCATAAGCTCGTTCTTATCTTCAAAAATTGGCGGGAACAGTTATGTCACGTCCTTCTGACATCGGCCACGTGTCTCGTCCCGAGTGGTCGACCTCGAGAACCGCCTTAACCCATGTCGCTTCATATCACGTCGCATTAAATGTGGGACACGTGTTGCTTTTCGATTGGCCGTTATTTGTAACCGCTACAGTATAACTGCCTATATAAGGCTCACTGCAGCTTCATGTTTTCATTTTCACTCTTTCACTTCACATTCTCTTCTCCTTGATTCTTGATCGTGAAAGCCATTTTGCTAACTTCTCCATTTGTTACTTTGATCGTAAAGCCTCTTTGTTGCTTCATCAAAGTTTTTGCATCTTTCAACTACTTCTCCCATTCTTCTAATATTTCTTCTTCGATTGTTACGTTCTTGAATCTCCCATCTGCCACTTCTAATTCCCAAATTTTCTTAGTTACTTTAAAAATGTCTGCCAACACCGAATCTACTTCCCAGGATGTTCCCTCGGTTTCTTCTCCGGGTGTCGAGCCTGTTTCACAACCCAAAGGAAAAACATTTGTGGAACCGACTGCTCTGGACATAATACCGTCCAGACCCAACTACAGCCACGAATTTGGCGTCGAGAAGCCATCTCCAATCGCAGATAGAGGTTACGACGTAAGGCGATACCCTTCGTCTATTATGGAGGATCTCCTCCCTCGGATCCGGGCCGAATGTGGATGGGATAAGCATTTGGTACAAGTGTTCGCCCCCGGGCCAGACGAGTCCATTGTTGATCACAGAGAAGGTTTCCTATACGTTTACACGTATCCGTTCACGCTCAAATTCGATCCTCCAATTGATCTGGTTATTCTCAGACGTGCAGGCTGTACAATGTGACCTTGGCCCAAATTGGGCCGATTATCTGGAGGATCGTGGCCTGCCTCTGAGAATTTTTCGAGGGGGCGTGATAAAGGTAGCCAAACGAGGTCAGAACCCGATCCTTTCCAAACTTGACGAGGATAGAGATCGAGGATGGTTGGAACGTTATGTCCGGGTAAGTACCGCGGACATTATTCTGGCTGATCACATGCCTTTTCCGGAAAAGTGGAACAATAGTCGTAATTTTCTCCGTTCTCCCTTCTATAATTATCCTTCCTCTACTCTTTGTCAAGATTTGCTCCCTTACATATGTTATTTTTTTTTAGCCGAGGCATGGATACCTTCAGCTGTCCGGAACCTTACCGAGTGGGTTGGAGCAATCATTAGCCAGCACCCTCATGAAAAACGGACATGCGGGGACTTGTCGTGTGGCCGATGGGTAGCCCAGAATCACGGTAATCTTCTCCTTAATTCGGTATTTATTGCATCCTCCCTTTTTCTTTTTTTCTTTCTATAACTTCTTCGGTATTCAGGCTTGCCCAAGGGCTCGGTGGAACCAAGGCCCGAATCAACGACCGAGACTGCTGCACCGGCTCCTAAATTTGATATGGCAGGGTCATCCCGGCGCATTGTCGCAGCCGGAAAGAGATAGAATCGGCCAGAGGGCAGAAACCAAAGAAGAGGGCGAGAAGTGTTGTTCGGACCCTGAGGGATGAATCTGAGCTCGATGTTTTTATTCGAAGGGTCGATACGGGCCCCTTCATTGCCTCTATTCCGGAGGAAGAAACTACCATTCCTCCCTCGTCTATAGCTGAGGAAAGAACTTCTAAATAATAATTTTATTTGAAAAATAAGATTTGTAAAATATAATGATGTGTATATAGACAGAAGCCTTTTAAAGCAAAACCTGCCAATTTATATTCGGAATAAAATTATATAACAGAATAATCTGAAACCATTTTTTGTAACTAATATGCAAAAAATGACAGAATTTCTTTTCTCTTGCTTGTTAACTTTATTTAACTGTGTCTAACTCAAAATATGCATAATCGAATTAATCTAAAATGTTTCTATGATATACTTGGATTAATAAGTATATATTAGTTGACGTTTAATTTTCTAATAAAAAATAATTCCTTTGATTCGAAATATGTAATTGCGCTGTTCGCAAATTGATTAAATAAAATAAATACTAGATATTATAGATAGTTTTTGACGTAAAAGAGAAATAAAAGATGAAGCTAATGGAATTAATTTATCTTTCTTAAATTAACTACTTTTCACTAAAGCTAAGTCTCATATTAGTCTAATAAGGTTCATTTGGCTAAGGAAACAAACAAATAAAGGGTTAGTTGCACAAATACAAATCAAATACATAAAAAATGAAATAAATGAATAAACGATATTAAAATGGGCTCGACCCACTTTAAGACTGCTGAGAGACTATTCACGCTATTGGGCCTTAGCCCAGAATTTCCATTTCTTTTATTTTGCTGCAGGCTGGGCTGACTTGGGGATGACCCGAGAATATTATGTTGTTTCCCGGATCAGATAAATGATTTAGCATGTTATCTTCCTTTCAAACCAGTCTTCCAGCATTTACCTAACTTTGGACTAACCTTAAATCCATGCTTTATCATCAGTTTCTAGTTTTACAGACGGCAAACAGAAGCCAGCAAACATACAATGAATGAAAAGCAAGCATACATGTTCACATACGGGGTCAACAGCACGGGACCAACAGGTTCTATCAACAGGGGACTTCAAACATTCTTATAAGACTCAACAAAGCATTAATACAAATTCGCAGATGCTAGACTGAGTTTAGAATGCCTTTAGCTCTTTAAAATACAACCGATAATTATAATGATAAAAACCAATAAAGATCAAATAGGCATCCAAAGGGTTCAATACATCTTATTGAATCCAGTAACATATCTTATTATTTCAACGAATTCAGTTCCATATCCAGTAGGCATAAGGATGCTATTCTAGTATCAACCCTGTATTTTGAAAGAAAAACAAACATTGGTTCAAACGACCCATTGCGGAGAAACCGTTCTAGTATGTCAAACACCATAAGTCACAAGTGACCTTGAACTTAACTTAAGCAAGTATAGGGATGCCTCAAGTTTCGATATCAACTTGCACATTAGTCTTAGCCAAAGAGAAGGTTAAGTAAAGGTACGGATTCATGTACTGCCTAGCATCTTTAAATCAGATTGAGCAACCCCACACATATTAATGGAAATTAAGCATAAAGAGCCAACAAGATGGCCAACCACAGAGAACTTAATTTGCATACTCACAAAGTAAAAAACCAAAACAGACTAATAGATGCTAACGATAAATTTAAAGCCAACAGCACTTAAATCTTGCAACAAACGCCACGCTAATCAACTTATCTACTAAAATGGCGCATAAAAACATGCGTATCCATAAATAAACTAAGCTAACGCACAATCAAACTAGCAAATAGCTAAAACTGAACACAATGCCAAAGGGAGCCACTGACCTTCTTCAGGTGCAGCGAAGTGGGGAGGGTGGCTTCCAATCTATTCGAACACTATCGAATCCGAATTTGCGATGCTCGGATTTGCGACGATACCAAGGCAAACAAAAAAAAAATTGATTTGATATTTTTCTTGATGATAAACAAGATTAAAAACTGCCAATAGAACTCGTATTTAGGGATTTTTCTCGACTGAAAGCTTTTATTTTTAGAGGAAGGGGTTTCTGCCTGAAACTTGTAATCCCTTTTTCTCATTTCCAAAAAAAAAACCCCTCTTCTTGACTTGGACAACGATTATATATAGGGCGAATTAGGGTTTGTTTGAGAGGAGCGGGGGAGACAAGATTAAGTGGGGGATGACAGTGAGCGTGGGGGGACAGAGGAGCGTGGGGGGACAGGGGTAAGTGGAGAGGAGCGGAGGCGGCAGAGGGAGTGGGGGTAACGTGGGGAGCATTCGGAGGTGGGTGCCTGGACTGAAATATGGGTCGGACCCGGTCCATTTATGGACTGGGTCAATTTTTTAGACCGAGTATTAAAAGAATGGCTTATAAATTAAAACATGGACTGGTCTAAAAATTTGGATCAGAAATATAGGCTGGTCAAAAATATTTATGAGTTGATTGGACTTTGATTTGGAATCCGATAAATCAAAAATACGGACTGAGTGCAAGAAATAGTTTGGCTTCTAAATTTGAATAAAAGACCCATTTTAATTAACGATATACTGAGGGCGACAAAATATTGCCTAATACAAAAAGTGTGTAATTATTAGGACTTGGGTAATAAAATTATATGACGCTATAACCGCCGTGCAATAATACTTGACAAGAAATAAACGCTGTCATTTTTAAATATGTGAAATAAATGCGATGTGTATGCAGAAGTTGGTAAAAATGCCGAAAATAATAATAATAATAATAATAATAATAATAATAATAATGCAGTATTAATAATTATAATAATAATAATAATAAGTTATAAATTATGATGAGGATAGCTAGTAACTGTAATAGAATAATGTAATGCCGGTATTGACAAGAGGCTAATAATTATAGTAAAACATAATATATTTATTTTTTATTTTCCCAAAAATATTAGAAGCGCAAATAGGTATTTCGGAGGAGAGGCGGGACAAAATTGGGCGTCAACAACTTGTCCCTCTTTGCCCGGTAATTATGAAAAGAGTTGTCGGGCAAAGACGTTGACTCAATAGCCTATTTTGTCCCGGCTAACGGAAACATTGGGAGGATTATGACCGAACTCCAGTCTTTGAGTTGCCTACATATCTCGGGTTGCACGAGAATCAGGTCGAGTGTAGTTCTGGGACAATTACGACACCTGAATGACTAATGAACCCCGATTGACGCGAATCTTGCAAACATTGTCCCAGTGTCGAATTATGATGACACTGGGTATTATGATAGAACTTGAGAATTCTGAAAATTGGATTGCTGGAATGCAAAAGAATACTTGTGATTAGAGACGAGTGTTCGAGGTAGATCTTTGACCCGTGTCGGGAAGTCTGATTATCCTTCCCGACAATTTGCCCCAGTTCGCTGCCGAAGAAAAAGTTCCAAGATTTGATGTGTGATGCCAACTTCGATATTGTTCAAAGCCACCAGCTAAAAACAAATGTTAGCAATAAAGAAATATATGTGTAAATAAGACAGGGTTGGAGAAGTTACACTTGCAACCCCTGTTTCGAAAGTTGAATCCACATTCGGAGGTGGGTGCCTGAACTGAAATATAAAATACCCGCATTCGGAGGTGGGTGCCTGAACTGAAATATAAGATACCCGCATTCGGAGGTGGGTGCCTGAACTGAAATATAAAATACCCGCATTCGGAGGTGGGTGCCTGGACTGAAATATAAAATACCCGCATTCGGAGGTGGGTGCCTGAACTGAAATATAAGATACCCGCATTCGGAAGTGTGTGCCTGAACTGAAATATAAAATACCCGCATTCGGAGGTGGGTGCCTGAACTGAAATATAAGATACCCGCATTCGGAGGTGGGCGCCTGAACTAAAATATAAAATACCCGCATTCGGAGGTGGGTGCCTGAACTGAAATATAAGATACCCGCATTCGGAGGTGGGCGCCTGTTGACACCCAATTTTGTCCCGTCTCTCTGCCAAAATACCTATTTACGCTTCTAATATTTTTTGGAAAAGATAAAAAATATTATGTTTACCATAATTATTAGCCTCTTATCAATACCGGCACTTTATTATTCTATTACAGTTATTATTATTATAATTCATATTTTTACCAGCTTACGCACACACATCGCATTTATCTTTGCATAATTAAATAATAATATTTATTTCAGTGTGGATTTTCGAAATATTGTTACACGGCTATTCCAACGCCATTTTTTATCCGAGCATTGATGATTGCACATTTTGTATTGAGCAATATTTAACACAAGTTATTTAAAGTAGGTCTTTTATTTAAATTTAGAAGTCAAACTATTTTTGCGCTCGGTCCGTATTTTGACTTACCGGACCCCAAATCAAAGTCCGATTAATTCCTAATATTTTTTTGGACTAAACCATATTTCTTATCTCAATTTTTTATCAATCCATGTTTAATTCACTAACCCATTCTTTTAATATCCGGTCTAAAAAATCAACCCAATCCATTTATGGACTGGGTCCGACCCATTTTCAGACAAAATAAGGGAAACCCTAAAAGGGTTCCCCTTCATTTTTCCATCCCCATTTCCGCCGCGTCTTCTCTCCTTTCCCCTCACTTTCTTTCCTCCTTCACCATCGCCGCCTCCTTCGTCCTCCCCCCACGCCTCTAATTTCCACCTTCCCACGTTACCTCCACTCCGTCTCATCTCCACTCACCCCTGACACCATCACGCCCCACTGCCATCTCTGACACTCCCACTTCGTCACGTTACCTCTACCATACCTCTGACTTCACCGTCGCCCCCACGTTACCTCCACTCCGCTTCATCTCCACTCACCCCACGCCCCACTGCTCTGACACCCCACTACTTCCATCTCCGACCACCTCACCATCACCCCCACGCTCGTCTGTCCCCCGCTCCTCTCTCTCCTTCACAAAGAAACCCTAGATCTCCCCTATAAATATTGATTTCTATGATCGTTGAGGGACAGAGCTTTGGATTCGAAAAACCCCTACAAGTATCACGAAACATCGAATCAAAAAATATATTCAAACAATTTCTCGTCTGCTCTGCGTTTGTCGCGAATGCGAGTCTCGCGACATCGAATTTGAAGTGTTCGAGCATAGATTCGAAAGCCCGTACCCACTTCGCTGCACCCGAAGAAGGTAATTTCCCTCCTTCAATTATTTTTGGTATTGGTTTGAACGTTGAAACTGTTTGTGTGATTTGTTTGCTCAGTTGTATTTCAGTTTTGTTTGTAGTTATTCTAGGCGTATTGAGCATGCTTAATTCTGTTTAGTTCAGTTTTGTGACTATTTCAGATTCATGTGCAAGTTTAGATTAACCTGGTGCTCTTAGTTTATCTTTGTTTGCCTGTATGTCCTTGGACTGATCATGTGCTAGCATTGATTTAGTTAATCTGCTAATCGTTTGTGTGCATTAGTTTTTATTTTAGTATTAGTTAGTCTGAACAATTTATCTAGGATGTATTCTGATTCAGTTGTGTGTAGTTTGGGTCTACAATTACTTCGTTATGCTATAAAAGACTAAATTTATTTAGTTGTGCTCTAAGTTAGCCCACAGCCTGCTTAATCAGACTGTCATATGCTTAGTCTCCCTGCCAACATAATGACTTAAACCCATTATTGTTCTATATGCTTGGCCCTGAATCATGTCATTGAATTTATAGTCTCATGTGTTCAAGTGTTATGGCCTGGGCTCGGATTAGGTGTTTTAATTGCTTAAGTCTGTGGTAGGTTAACATAGTCCTCGGAGATTCATTGATACTTGTTTATGCTCAGTTGTAATTGGTTTCAGTCACCTGTGATTTGTTGAAATGAGATCAATATGATTAAACATGCTATTAGTATATTCCGCAGATCTTGTTTGATATTAAAGTAGCCTGGGAATGCTATGTTGGTTCTGTTAACTGAATCAGGATTCTATATTGAGTTATTGACTCGTAATTTATGAAAATATGGTTAGTTTAAACTTCAATAATGTGGAGGACTTTGCCTGGTCCAGTCCAGTTTGCACATGCCATTCTAAATTGGTCTTTGTGTCCAAATTTGTATGATGAATCACCTGCAATTCAGTGGTATATTTGATTAAGACCTTCTGCCTAATATTTAAGATTCTGGCTGTTTTATTCTTATCATGTTATACCTTCCCCTTCTTCTCTGATATTTTCCTCTGTTTATAAATATCTAGTTCATGCCTCCATTAAATGTGAGTCCAGTGTGCAAATCTGTTTGTTCGTCTGTTGTGTGTTGTCTCTTTTGAGTGCTTGTTGCAGTATCTTAAAATGATGTCTTAAATATGCTAACAAGTTGAAAATTGGTGCTGGTTGAGTATTCTTTGTCATCATAGATAGGGCATTATCAAAGTCTAAATATAGGTTCGGCTGGGATTAGTGTATTTAGTCGTATTGGGGTTCTCTTTGCTTTGTTTTGCTATCTGATCCTGCTGTCCCGGTTCTTTGTCAAAGACTGCCTTAAAACTAAGTAGTTTCCAAAGGAACCTTATTTCGTTTGGCCACTGCTTTGCTATAAACTGTGTTGAGTGTGGCTCGATTAGTGTTGCATTCCAAAATCTGATTCCTCAAACAAAAGCTTAGCATTTGATGAAACTAAAGAAGGTTTGATTGTACGAATTCCTATGTTTGTCCTTGTCTATTACCATTGGTGCCTCATCTGATGATCCAGTAGTTCAGGGCAGGGTAAGCATTGAGCATAAATTTGTAGAATGAGATTTCTCTCAAAATTGCTCTCTCTCTCTGTTCGACTGTCTAAGTACATAAATAAAGTGACTTAATTAAATGTGCAATTAGTAGGATGGACAATGGAACAAGAGCACTGATGAAAGTTTGTTATGTTTGTTTTGTCTGAGAGAACTATATTTTGTAAAAAAAAATGTCTTGATTTGGTTCGTGTTGCTTGCATATTGATAATACGAAATGCTTTGTATCCTGTTTGTTTGCCTTGCAAGTGATTAAACTGGTAGTTACTTCAACGCCTTGAGTCTGTTATTGATTGAAACATGAGATATACTTAAAATATACTCGGAATATACACAACTTACTGATTTTTTCCAATTTATATTTTATATGTTTTGGCTTATTCATCGGTTAGGTACTAATTCTTTTCCTTTCGTACTTTATGCATGACCATCGCATACGAGTCCGAGAAACTCGTTCTTCTTCCGCATTCAATGTTGGGCTAAAGCCCAACGAAGCTATCTTATCATGTTCAGCCCCTATCCGCAGTCAAAATAAGAAGCTTAAAAAATTTCTGGGCCAAAGCCCAATAGCAGCTATGGATCGCAGCAGTCCAAACTGGGCCTAAGCCCAATCACGTGCACAGTTCCAGCAGCTGGGCCTTAAAATGGGCCAGATCCATTTCATCTTTTTCTTTCCCTCTATCTTATTTATTGTTGTATATTTTTATTTGCTTTGTATGACTAACCTTATCTTATTTTATTAACTTAGATAAATCCTAATGAATTAGTAGATTTAGTTTTAGTAATGGGTAATAAGTTTAAGGAAGACTAACAATCAATTCCATAAGTTTTATTCTTTTTTTTTTTTCATTTATAATGTCTAATATTTATTTTATTTAGCATAATTGATTTGCAAAATAGCATGAGCTTATATATTGAGTTAAAAGAATCACATTTCATGCTCACTATCTCAGAAATTCCAAAACATCATTAAAATGCAAATATAAGTTTAAATACATTCTATGAATAATTTTTCCAATAATCTACTTCTTTTAGCCAAGTATAGTTAATATAAAAGAACGAAAACTCATACCCTATCCATCACATTTTAAAGAAAACAAGTTTAGGTATTTTACATCACCATATTGATATAATACAAATTTTGTCTAAAGTTCACATTCTGCTATAGCGAGTTATATTTTTGCAAGTCTTATTTTCAAGAATATTATTACATTTTCATTCAAGATTTTAGCATGTCCAAGTTTTATTTTAAATGGCCTTTAAAATCTTCTCTTATGCAATACATCATATTTTCTACAAGTATTATTTCAAACGACATCATTATTACTTTCATTTAAAGTCTTAGCAATATTTATCAGTCCTATTTTTAAAAAAATGGCATTTTAAGTTTTCTTTTATATTATATTTTTCTGTAAATCTTATTTTTTCACTAATACTATTTTCCATTTTAAAATTTAAACATTATATTTTACTCTCAATTAATTAACCTAAGTTGGCCGGATAATCGTAAGTTAACGGATTCTAAAGGATGCCTAACCCCTTCCCTTTAGGATAATA
The DNA here is from genome assembly GCF_019175385.1 of Lycium barbarum. Lineage (NCBI taxonomy): Eukaryota > Viridiplantae > Streptophyta > Magnoliopsida > Solanales > Solanaceae > Lycium > Lycium barbarum. The sequence goes on along the minus strand of NC_083341.1, from coordinate 27,495,006 downwards.
TAGAGCCCTTACCTAGAATCATCCTGGTTAAGCAGACTATTAATGGAGGTTTAGTTTTAACTTTACCTTAGTTAACATCTTGGTGTCCTAATTCACCGTTAAATTAATTAGGTGGCGACTCCTTAAAATAAAACAAATAAATAGGAATCACCAATACGTCATACTCCTAAAACTTCCGGTTAAAATGGGGTGTGACAGCGCCTGAACTGAAATATAAAATACCCGCATTCGGAGGTGGGTGCCTGAACTGAAATATAAAATACCCGCATTCGGAGGTGGGTGCCTGAACTGAAATATAAAATACCCGCATTCGGAGGTGGGCGCCTGAACTGAAATATAAGATACCCGCATTCGGAGGTAAGCGCATGAACTGAAATATAAGATACCCGCATTCGGAGGTGGGCGCCTAAACTGAAATATAAGATACCCGCATTCGGAGGTGGGTGCCTGAATTGAAATTTGAAGTACCCGCATTCTAAGGTGGGTGCCTGAATTGAAATTTGGATCCCCATCCACTTCAATAACGGGTGACCACAGTCAGTATCCGCCTTGAAGAAGGTTAAATTCACGATTATGTGCCCTTGATCCATCGAGAAATGCCACGAGCTAAAACAACTGTTAGTGATAAGAATATGTAAATAGCTGGGTTTGAAAGAATTATGCTCACAGCCCTTGGTTGAGAAGATAAATTCATGTCCGCTGTTGCGACCAAAATTTCATGAAGAATGGAACAACATCCACCGTTTAGCGCAAGCTAAATTTACATCCACATTGAAGAATATTTGTCTTTTGCAGAAGGCTAACTCTTTGTTCACGTCCATAACTAAAATTTGAAGAAGAGTCAAATATGTGCCACATCTATGTTAATTGAAACCTGTCTCATCAAAGAAAAGTTGTGAGTTTAAAGAAAATTGGTTGACTTGTGCTTGTTGGGGAACTTGGCCCTTGAATTGATTTTTGCTTCGGTCGCGTTCACGTTCTTCGATGTCTCGTTCCATATTTTGCCTTGCCGGGAAGTTTCAGTTATAAAAGTGTATTTTGAAAACTGAGAGCAATGAGATTTGGATGACTTTGAAAAGAAATACTTAGTGGCTCTAATCGGTAAAATGATTAGGAAGACTCGATTTTTTGAATTTATTCGCATTTTAGAAATATGGATGGACTTTTATTTAAAATGGTTAAACATTTAAGACCACTTTTATGCTACTTCTAAAAATTTGTCCTAGTTTCAGTCCTGGAGACGCTTGATTCTGGACAATTGAAAAGTAAAACTTATAATGAAAGTTTTTGAAAGCGATTTGACCGATTTCAAAAATTTGTCCCAGTTTCAAGCTACTAAGACATATGAATTTAAACAGTGGGAAGACCAAAATCTTATATAAAAAACCTTATGTATCTTATAGGAACCAAAATAGTTGGACAAACCGAAAATATTGAAAATTTTAAAATAGAGGGGCCGAACCCGCCTCGGGTTGCCTACGTATCCCAAAGGAATCAGGCCAGACGTAGTTCGTGATCAAAATAAGAACTTTTGAGTTTTGTTTTTAATAAAAGGGAGGGCCGAACCCTATATGGGTTGCCTACGTATCTAAAAGGAAATCAGGTCACACGTAGTTCCAACCACAAAACAAAGACACTGAAATATTTGAAAAGAGTGGCCGAACCCGATATGGGCTGCCTACGTATCCAACAGGAAGTCAGGCCAAACGTAGTTCGTTACAAAACAAATGACAAAGTCTTAATTTAGAAAGGCCGCAACAAAACATAGAGGCAACATGACAAAAGAAACTAAATGTTCCAGCTGATGCCTCCGGCCTATTACCAAAAGGAAATTTAAACTTAAATTACTGAAAACTCCCGGCGGACCGGGGCTAAGATAGAAGTCCAATTCTGCAACTCAGGTCCTGGCTCAGCAGCCTATAAAGTCAGTACTTCAGCAAAATCTTTGATTACTACAGCATGATCATCTACATCTTCCACGAACAGGTTCTTGATGCCTTCTACAATATCATCATAGGCAACTTCAACAGTCAGATCTGAAGTTTTGAAGATGGCAGGTTTTGAGAAAGTTTGATCAATGGTAGGGATAGGTTTTGGCAATGGAATCTCCTTTCCTTTATTCTTTCGTGCTTTCTTCACTTCTTCCTCAGTTGGCTCATATCCCAAACCAAATGTAAGCTGTTGTGCAGGGAGAACGACTGGCTCAACCCGCCCATTTAATGTCTTCCCTAGCCCAAATCCAGGTTGGTACCCATTTCTCAGCATTTCTTTTGCGACCATAATTGCGGCGCATGACCTTTTGACCTCTTGAGTTTGACACACTTCAACCACTTTAGTGACATTCACAACCTCCCAAGCATGGTAAGTTGCTCCATCGAACCCTCCTTCTGCCTCGATGAATGGGATGGATTGCTCTCGATAGATAGATGTGTCCCCTTCTCCATGTATATATATTTGTTGTTGATCCCACTCGAATTTGACAGTTTGGTGCAGAGTAGATGGTACAGCTCCAGCCAGATGGATCCACGGTCTTCCTAACAACATGTTGTATGTCGTGGAAATATCAAGTACTTGAAAATCCAAAATGAACTCAACAGGCCCAATCAACACTTTCAACTCTATTTCTCCAATAGGATGTCTTTGCGCCCCATCAAATGCCCGAATATTCACATCACTTGTCTTAAGCTCACTAACATTATATCCAATCTTCTTCAGACTTGTTAATGGACAAATGTTAAGTCCAGAACCCCCATCAATCAACATTTTAGCCACAAACATGTTACGACACTTGACAGTTATATAGAGCGCTTTGTTATGCATGCATCCTTCTGGTGGGAGTTCTTCATTATCGAAGCTGATTCGATGGCTGTCAAGTACGCGCTCAATCATCCCGGCTAACGCCTCACTAGTTGTTTCGCTTGGAACGTATGCTTCATTCAAAATCTTCAAGAGTGCATTTCTGTGCACATCCGAACTCAAAAGCAAAAAGAGAATAGGAATCTGGGCATTGGTCTTTTTCAACTGATCCACCACTGAGTATTCACTGGCCTTAATCTTCCTCAAAAACTCTTCTGCTTCAGCTTCTGACACGACCCTTTTGGGAGGTACATTGGTTTCCTTAGTTTGCCCCAATCTAGCTAGCTCTTCTGGAGTGTAGCATCTTCCAGACCTTGTCATCCCTGACGTCTTAATCTCCATCACAGCTTGTTGATAATTCCACGGTACGGCTTTGGTATCGAGCATTGGTAACTGATTTGGTGCTTGAACTACTTCCACAGGCGTCGACGAAGCTCCTAATATCTCGATAGGTACGCAACCCCTTATCACTACAGCCGGAGAAGCAACGGCTACAAGACCTTGATCTTTCACGCTATCCACAGGCACGATGAATTCGGCCGGATCGTCATCATTTTCATCTATTCCAATCATATTTATCGTGGCCCCATCATGGGTCGGGAGTGGATTGTTAACCACATTTGGTGCCGGTTGTTTGACCATGATCTGTTTTGCTTCAATAAGATCTTCAACCTTATGTTTCAATGCGTAACAACGATCAGTGGAATAACCTTTTACCCCCGAATGATATGCACATGTTTTAGTGGGATCAAAACTTCAAGGTAGTGGATTTGGGATTCAACCTTCCACAGGATATACTAAGCCTGAAGCTTGCAGTCTTTCAAAAACAACGCTCAATGGCTCTCCCAATGGTGTAAAATTGCGAAACGGTTTATTTGGGCGAGGCGCGGATGCATTGTTTGGATGATGAGATTGTGATGGTGGAGCTGGGTATGTTGGTGGTCGTGGAGCTCGATATGCTGGTTGTGTGTTGTAAACGGGGTAGGAAATTTGTGGTGATTGAGGTTGGTAAGATGACAAAGCTTGGTTGTATGGATGTGGAGAATATTGGAAATATTGTGAGTGGTGAGCGTTAGACTGATATCGCGGGGGTTGTTGATTGTGGTATGATGTGTTTCCCAAAGCCATTACCGATGCCGCTTCTTTTTCCTTTTTCTTTCCGTTTCCAAGAGCACCAGTTTGTATGGACCTACTAGTAGACTGTAAAGCCGCAAGACTTGTTATTCTCCCTGTCTTAATGCCATCTTCGATCATGTCCCCGGCTTTGATCACCTCTGCAAAAGTTTTTCCGCCCATTGTCACCAAACGTTCATAGTATTCCGGTTCTAGTGCTTGAATGAAGAAAGTAACCATTTCTGTCTCCTCCATGGGTGGGTGTACTCTAGATGCTTCTTCCCTCCACCGTATAGCATATTCTCGGAATGATTCGATTGACTTCTTCTTTAATTTTGTAATCGAGATTATGTCAGGAGCGATCTCAACATGAAACTTGTAATGATCCACAAAAGCATTTGCCAAGTCATCCCAAGTACGCCATTTGGTTGTATCTTGCTTAGAATACCACTCCAAGGCTTTTCCACTCAAACCCTGATTGAATAGCTTGACTCTTATCCCTTCGTTCTTCCCCACACCAATCAACTTTTCACAATAGACCTTCAAATGGAAGAAAGGGTTTCCCGACCCATCAAACTTCTTAAATTTTGGAATCTTATAACCTGGTGGCAATTCTACCTCAGGAAATGCACATAACTCTTCATATCTCACGCTTTGGTTACTACCAAGTCCACGCAAACTTCTCATGGCATCTTCCAAACTTTTGAGCTTTCTATTTATCATTTCATCATTAACTGACCGTGCCTCATTTTCAACTTCGACATAATGATCAACATCTGTGCGACATTGTCCTTGAATTTGTGTCATGGGTGGAGCTGTGGTATAAGTATACACTGGCGGAACTTGATGTGTATTGGTAACATCATGTGCTGGCGGTATGAATTGAGCTTTTGAAGAGGTGGCTGTAAATAAAAGAGGAGCATTTTGAGTAACTAGGTGGGCAATGGGTTCGGAATGAGCTGGTTGAGAAGTGGTAAAATAGTTTGCTTGGTTAAGTTCATCCAAATTTGGGAATGGAGGTGGCATAGGCAAAGTCTGACGAACCCCGTGAGATGGAGTCATATGTGGCGGAGTTTGAGAAAATGCCCGATTTTGAAGTACCATGTGACTTAATTCAGCAACTCGTCGCTCCAGACGAGCAATGATCTCCAAATGTGTTTCTGGTTCATTAGAGGATGTGGGATCACTTGTGATCGGTAAACTAAAAGATGGCTCAGATGAGGTGGTTGCATTGATCAAACTTTGCTCCATTTTAGAACGAGTCTTTTTAGTTAACCAGGTGATTAGTGATGAGTCAGAGTCTGATTTCTTGGCTCTAGACCGTGTGAAATATGGATGCTCCGCCAATTCCCCTTTAGCACAAGGCAACCTTTTTGTTTTGAAAATAAGTTTAAAAAGAAAAAAGATAAAACAAGAAAAAGAAAAAGAAAATGAGTCAGTATACGGTAAGGGCATATTATTGCATATAAACACATTATTGCACATAATACATCGCGTTCTATAATGCAAGGGGTCTCTTTATGCCAGAGGTAGGCCTAACGAATATTTGAAGGACAAACATGTCTTTTATATATCATTCCATAACTCTTCCTAAAACTACTTTACAAGAATAATAAAAATTATTACATGCCAATCTCAAAGTTAATCTAAGATATCAAATATTTCAACTCCACTAATTTCCTTTGGTTGTCCTCAACCTCCGGCATTAATTTTGTGTGCTCCACGACAACCTGCAACAAAAGATCAGTTTCCTCGAAATATTTATCTATAGAGTACTAGGTCCACATATTCCACATATTTGTCCTTCAAATAATGCACATAAATAGTGAGTAGTGTCACTTAGAGTCATAGACTCATTTGGACAATTGGTAAGGTTGACTAATGAACTTAATACACCAAGGGTATTAAGCTTCCTAGGTTTAAAATGATGCATGTCCTTACAAGCTTTTGGTTTTCGCTCTACCTTAGGTAGACTAAGAGTGGGTTTTCTAGACACAAGGTTCCCGAGCGGACTGCTCGAGTGAGAAGGCTACGCGGTCCCCGTTATTCGGGCACCCCGCGCATACACCAACTCTCCTAAAATTTGGATTCTACGAAGAAAATTTGCGGGTGCGCAAAACACACCTCGCGTGTACGTGTGATAGTGTGAATTTTCCAGAAATGGAGGAGATATGAGCGGAATGCCAATTTAAGAAAAGCAGTAATATACATGTTACATAGAAAAAATGCACATAAGGAATGGAATACAAACATTTAAAAGCACATAAAGCAACAATATAGGCAAAATAAAATAAAACTTTAAATAATAATTTTATTTGAAAAATAAGATTTGTAAAATATAATGATGTGTATATAGACAGAAGCCTTTTAAAGCAAAACCTGCCAATTTATATTCGGAATAAAATTATATAACAGAATAATCTGAAACCATTTTTTGTAACTAATATGCAAAAAATGACAGAATTTCTTTTCTCTTGCTTGTTAACTTTATTTAACTGTGTCTAACTCAAAATATGCATAATCGAATTAATCTAAAATGTTTCTATGATATACTTGGATTAATAAGTATATATTAGTTGACGTTTAATTTTCTAATAAAAAATAATTCCTTTGATTCGAAATATGTAATTGCGCTGTTCGCAAATTGATTAAATAAAATAAATACTAGATATTATAGATAGTTTTTGACGTAAAAGAGAAATAAAAGATGAAGCTAATGGAATTAATTTATCTTTCTTAAATTAACTACTTTTCACTAAAGCTAAGTCTCATATTAGTCTAATAAGGTTCGTTTGGCTAAGGAAACAAACAAATAAAGGGTTAGTTGCACAAATACAAATCAAATACATAAAAAATGAAATAAATGAATAAACGATATTAAAATGGGCTCGGCCCACTTTAAGACTGCTGAGAGACTATTCACGCTATTGGGCCTTAGCCCAGAATTTCCATTTCTTTTATTTTGCTGCAGGCTGGGCTGACTTGGGGATGACCCGAGAATATTATGTTGGGCTTTCGGCCCAACACAGGATGCGGAGGACGAGTCCCTCGGACTCGCATGCGATGGTCATGCATAAAAATAAAGGAAAAGGAAAGAATTAGTATATAAATAAAACTACGGCCTAAATAAAGAAACTAAGCATACAGATTCAATCAGTATATAAGGAAAGCAAACTGAACCTATGTGGTCACTGAATGAACGTAGGCCAAGTAGGGTCATATTCAATATCTTGAACAGAGGCTTAGTAAAAAAAAAGAATTCCCCGAAATTATCAACATTTAATAGTAAAATTAACTGTCTAGAATGATGCATTCAATATACGCTAGATATCCCGTCATATACATGTTAAGATAAATATACAGAGTTGCATATACTCTATGTATATGAATATATACCCTTGGTATACTACAACAATTAGGTCACATAAGAGAAGAGACAGGTAAGAGCAATCATGCTAAGTCGTTTGACACACAAAGAACCTTATATAGGCATCATCAAAGGACCACAGTGGAGATAAACAAACCACTAGACCGTATGAATAGTTGTTGGTACAGATTTCGATCCCATTTATATTCAGTTCTGATTTTAATCCACAGAGTGTATCATTCGAGAATATAGGGGTGGTAAACAGATTGGCAGGGGTGATAAACAGATTGGCAGGTATGCCAATTACGGGGATGAACTAGTTATTTGCGAAATCAGTTAAGTAAATTAGCCGTTCTATCAAAACAACTATGGGATATGCTTATTATTTTTCAGATCAAAATGGAACAAATTCCCACATGCATGAACCAACAATCAACAAGAGAAGCAAATGTATAGAACTTCAACAATATCTTCATAAATAGCAGCTGACTATTTGAAATCATTCCAGCAAATACCCATAAACTAAGGATTCAGAGGAGAGAAAGTAAGGGGGATATGAAAATGTCCTGGCCATATCTTGATGAAATAAACAGACAATCAGAGTTCACACATTAATAGGGACATCTTCCTGTTTCAACTCATACAATAGAACTTCACATATAGGAAAGAGATTAGAATTTTAGCCAAAGCAGGTTTGTTTCCCGGATCAGATAAATGATTTAGCATGTTATCTTCCTTTCAAACCAGTCTTCCAGCATTTACCTAACTTTGGACTAGCCTTAAATCCATGATTTATCATCAGTTTCTAGTTTTACAGACGACAAACAGAAGCCAGCAAACATACAATGAATGAAAAGCATTAATACAAATTCGCAGATGCTAGACTGAGTTTAGAATGCCTTTAGCTCTTTAAAATACAACCGATAATTATAATGATAAGAACCAATAAAGATCAAATAGGCATGCAAAGGGTTCAATACATCTTATTGAATCCAGTAACATATCTTATTATTTCAACGAATTCAGTTCCATATCCAGTAGGCATAAGGATGCTATTCTAGTATCAACCCTGTATTTTGAAAGAAAAACAAACATTGGTTCAAACGACCCATTGCGGAGAAACCGTTCTAGTATGTCAAACACCATAAGTCACAAGTGACCTTGAACTTAACTTAAGCAAGTATAGGGATGCCTCAAGTTTCGATATCAACTTGCACATTAGTCTTAGCCAAAGAGAAGGTTAAGTAAAGGTACAGATTCATGTACTGCCTAGCATCTTTAAATCAGATTGAGCAACCCCACACATATTAATGGAAATTAAGCATAAAGAGCCAACAAGATGGCCAACCACAGAGAACTTAATTTGCATACTCACAAAGTAAAAAACCAAAACAGACTAATAGATGCTAACGATAAATTTAAAGCCAACAACACTTAAATCTTGCAACAAACGCCACGCTAATCAACTTATGTACTAAAATGGCGCATAACAACATGCGTATCCATAAATAAACTAAGCTAACGCACAATCAAACTAGCAAATAGCTAAAACTGAACACAATGCCAAAGGGAGCCACTGACCTTCTTCAGGTGCAGCGAAGTGGGGAGGGTGGCTTCCAATCTATTCGAACACTATCGAATCCGAATTTGCGATGCTCGGATTTGCGACGATACCAAGGCAAACAAAAAAAAATTGATTTGATATTTTTCTTGATGATAAACAAGATTAAAAACTGCCAATAGAACTCGTATTTAGGGATTTTTCTCGACTGAAAGCTTTTATTTTTAGAGGAAGGGGTTTCTGCCTGAAACTTGTAATCCCTTTTTCTCCTTTCCAAAAAAAAAACCCCTCTTCTTGACTTGGACAACGATTATATATAGGGCGAATTAGGGTTTGTTTGAGAGGAGCGGGGGAGACAAGATTAAGTGGGGGATGACAGTGAGCGTGGGGGGACAGAGGAGCGTGGGGGGACAGGGGTAAGTGGAGAGGAGCGGAGGCGGCAGAGGGAGTGGGGGTAACGTGGGGAGCAGAGGGATGGCAGGTGAGTGGGGAGGGGGGGGGGGGAGATGAGACAGAGAGGAGGAGCGAAGAAGGAGGGAAAGGGAATGGGGTCTGCGGCGGAGAAAGGGAAATGAAGGGGAACCCTTTTAGGGTTTCCCTTATTTCACATGAAAAATGGGTCGGACCCGGTCCATTTATGGACTGGGTTGATTTTTTAGATCGGGTATTAAAAGAATGGCTAATAAATTAAAACATGGACTGGTCTAAAAATTTGGATCATAAATATAGGCTGGTCAAAAATATTTATGAGTTGATTGGACTTTGATTTGGAATCCGATAAATCAAAAATACGGACTGAGTGCAAGAAATAGTTTGGCTTCTAAATTTGAATAAAAGACCCATTTTAATTAACGATATACTGAGGGCGACAAAATATTGCCTAATACAAAAAAGTGTGTAATTATTAGGACTTGGGTAATAAAATTATATGACGCTATAACCGCCGTGCAATAATACTTGACAAGAAATAAACGCTGTCATTTTTAAATATGTGAAATAAATGCGATGTGTATGCAGAAGTTGGTAAAAATGCCGAAAATAATAATAATAATAATAATAATAATAATAATAATAATGCAGTATTAATAATAATAATAATAATAATAATAATAATAAGTGATAAATTGTGATGAGGATATCTAGTAACTGTAATAGAATAATGTAATGCCGGTATTGACAAGAGGCTAACAATTATAGTAAAACATAATATATTTATTTTTTATTTTCCCAAAAATATTAGAAGCGCAAATAGGTATTTCGAGGAGAGGCGGGACAAAATTGGGTGTCAACATTCATCCATCCGGTTCTAGTAATAACCGGCTCTGATAATTTTTCGAACCAAAACCTCCACACCGGAGTGATTACCACAGGTACTCTTGTGGACTTCTCTCATCACGTAATCTGTTTCTCCGGGACCCAAACACTTGGCCAGAGGTTCGAAGAAAGACCGTCGATACAATTGACCGTCTATTAAGCAGAATCGTGCTGCTTTGGTCCGGAGTGATCGTGATTCCTTTGGGTCGCTCGGGAGTTTCCCATTTTGCAAGTAGTCGATGTATCTGTTGCGCCAATCCCAAGTTAGACCCATTGTGTTTATCTCGGCCTGCCCGTTTTCTACCGCCGAATTCATCAACTACACTACGGTACCGAGGTTGATTTCCTCCGCTTCGATTGAAGAGCCCAAATTGGCCAATGCATCGGCTTCGTTATTCTGCTCCCTGGGTACATGCTGCATGGTCCATTCTTTAAACCGGTGTAGTATCACCTGAGTTTTCTCCAAGTATCTTTGCATACGCTAACCCTTGACCTCGAAGACACCATTTACCTGGTTAACGAGCAAAAGAGAGTCACATTTTGCTTCGATTATTTCGGCTCCCAGACTCCGAGCCAATTCCAAACCTGCAATCATAGCCTTATACTCGGCTTCATTGTTAGTCAATTTAATAGTTCTAATCGACTGTCTAATGGCATCACCGGTGGGGGCTTTAAGGACAATGCCCAACCCGAAACCTTTTAAGTTCGAAGCCCCATATGTGTGTAGAGACCAGATACCCGAAGCCTTTCCCGAGGTTAGCAAAAGTTCTTTCTCGACCTCGGGAATTATGCCGGGGGTAAAGTCCACCACAAAATCGGCTAAGATTTGAGACTTAATAGCTGTTCTAGGCTTATATTCGATATCATATCCGCTAATCTCTACGACCCATTCGGTCAGTCTACCTGATAACTCCGGTTTATGCATAACGTTTTTTAGCGGGTAGGTAGTTACTACACATATCGGATGGCATTGGAAGTAAGGTTTCAGCTTGCTTGACGCACTTACCAAAGCTAAGGCCAACTTTTCGAGGTGTGGATAACGAGTCTCCGCATCCCCTAAAGTCCTACTTACATAATATATTGGAAATTGCGTACCTGCTTCTTCTCGGACCAAAACACCACTTATCGCTACCTCGGACACGGCAAGGTATAGAAACAACTGTTCGTCTGCCTTCGGCGTGTGCAGCAGGGGCGGGCTCGATAAGTATTTTTTTAATTCCTACAAAGCCTTTTGACATTCCGGTGTCCAGATGAAGTCATTCTTCTTTCTCAGTAATGAGAAGAAACGGTGACTTTTATCCGAAGACCTCGAAATGAAACGGCTCAGTGCTGCTATCCTTCCGGTGAGCCTCTGCACGGCCTTGACGTTGTTCACCACCTCAAGATCCTCGATGGCTTTGATCTTTTCCGGGTTAATTTCAATTCCCCGGTTTGACACCATGAAACCCAAAAATTTGCCTGATCGGACACCGAAGGCACATTTCTCCAGGTTAAGCTTCATGTTGTATTTGCGAAGCACATCGAAGGTATCCTGCAAATGTTTTAAATGGTCCTCTGTTTCCAGGGACTTGACTACCATGTCATCAATATAAACTTTCATTGTTTTCCCTATCTGTTCTTTGAACATTCCATTAACTAGGCGTTGGTAAGTTGCTCCGGCATTTTTTAACCCTAATGGCATGACATTATAACAATAAGTCCCGTATCGGGTAATAAAGGATGTTTTTTCTTGATCCTCCGGGTGCATCCGGATTTGGTTGTACCCAGAGTAAGCATCGAGAAAACTCAACATCTCATGCCCGGCCGTTGAATCGATCATTCGATCGATGTGAGGCATCGAAAATGAATCCTTTGGGCACGCTTTGTTCAGGTCGTTATAGTCAAAACACATTATAAATTTATTACCTTTCTTTGGCACCACCACTACATTGGCTAGCCAATCCGGGTATTTTACCTCCCGGACAAAGCCTATTTTTAAAAGCTTTGTTACCTCATCTTTTACGAAGGCATGTTTTGGCTCGGCCATTGGCCTCCTTTTCTGCTTCACCGGGGGAAATCTTCTATCGAGGCTGAGCTTATGAGTTGTGACTTCCGATGACACACCTGTCATGTCTATATGGGACCATGAAAAACAATCGGCATTAGCTTGAAGAAATTTAATTAACCTGTCCCTGAGCTCCGAGGTTAACCCCGTGCCCAGGTATACCTTTCTATCTGGTAGATATTCGAACAAGATGACTTGTTCCAGCTTCTCCACGGTAGATTTGGTTGCATCCGAGTCCTCCAGTAATACAAACGATCTGGGTACACCAAAGTCGTCCTCTTCACCAACCGGGTTCCATCCCTTCTGCTCCGCTTTCGGACCCGTATCCTTTAATTGCTATTTAGTGTCCTTGCCTCCGATTAATTCACCATCTCTTTGATCCAACTTTTATGGAAAAAGTGGCACTTCCTCGACCGCGAATATCTCCCTTGCAGCGGGCTATTCACCTCGGATAGTTTTTATCCCCTCTGGGGTCGGGAACTTTAGCAACTGGTGAAGTGTTGATGGTATTGCTCTCATGCTATGAATCCACGGTCTGCCGAGCAAAGCATTATACTTCATATCTCCCTCGATGACCTAGAATACCGTCTGCTGTATGGTGCCGTCAATGTTGACCGGCAAAGAAATCTCTCCCTTCGTGGTTTCACTTGCCATATTGAACCCACTGAGTACTCGGGCTACCGGTACAATCTGGTCGAGTATCCTTAGCTGTTCTACCACTCTCCACCGGATGATGTTTGCCGAACTACTTGGGTCAATCAAAATACGTTTAACTTGTGATTTGAAAATAAGGATAGAAATTACCAATGCATCATTGTGCGGTTGAATGATGCCTTCTGCATCCTCGTTGCTGAAGGAGATGGAACCCTCGGGTACATAATCCCGGTTGTGCTTCTCTCGTACAATGGAAACCTTTGTTCGTTTCATCACCGGTCCTCGTGGAGCATCCGTTCCCCCAATTATCATATTGATTACATGTTGAGGTTCCACCGGCTCAGCACGTTTGTGACACTCCCTTTCTTTGTAGTGGTTTTTGGCTAGTTCACTCAGGAATTCTCGAAGGTGGCTATTCTTCAATAAACGAGCCACCTCCTCCCTTAACTGACGACAGTCTTTGGTTCTGTGCCCATGTGTTTTGTGATATTCACACACCACGCTCGGATCCTGTTGACCCGGTATGACCTCAATGGCCTTGGCTACCTAACCTCCGTGATACGCCTGATAGCTGAGACGAGGTCCGAGGTGTTGACGTTAAAGTTGTACTTCGATATCCTCGGTATGTCTTTGTTTCTAGCCGAACTCCCTGCATCACTTCTAAATGACAGGCCTCGACTGTTTGACGGGCGTTCGACTCATTTATCGCCTCTACTCGAGAAGTGACTGGGGCCGACCCTCGATTTTTCCGACCTGAAGCTCAGTTTTTCCGAATGAGAGTATGGGCGGTACCTTTCCCTCGATGGTCGCGTCTCCGGCTCATAATTTTTCCTCGACCTTTTAGAGCTTTTGCTCATATTTATGGGTCCCGGGGGAAGTTCGCGTTGGTCATCCTCTACCCGAATCTTTGATTCGTATCTGTTATGTACATTTGCCTAGGTTACTGCCTCATATTCCAACAAGTTTTCTTTCAGTTTGAATGAAGCAGTCGTGCTCCGAGGATTAAGCCCTTTGGTAAAAGCTTGTGCGGCCCATTCTTTCGGAACCGGAAGAAGCTCTATCCATTCCCTTTAGAAGCGATTCACAAATTCTCGTAACAACTCATCATCCCTTTGGGCTATTCGGAAGACATCCGCCTTCCGGGATTGCACCTTTTTAGCTCCGGCATGGGTTTGATGAATGCATCTGCGAGCATTTCGAAGGAAGTGATGGAATGCTCGGGCAGATGGTCATACCAGGTCAATACCCCTTTCAATAACGTTTCCCCAAATTTTTTCAACAACACGGACTCAACTTCATCCTCTTCGACATCATTGCCTTTTATGGCACAGGTGTACGAAGTCACGTGCTCCTGCAGATTTGTTGTACCATCGTATTTCGGTATATCCGGCATCTTGAACCTCTTCGGGATTAACTTCGGAGCTGCACTAGGAGGGAAAGGCCTTTGAATGTACCTCTTTGAGTCCGGCCCTTTTAGAATTGGCGGAGCTCTCGGGATCTGATCCCTCCGAGAGTTATACGTTTCCACCCCCTTCTCCGTTGAATCTACCCGCTTTACCAAGGTTTCGAGCATCTTCAGGACTTCGGTGGATGATCCAGCTCGGGATCCATTACTCTCGACTATCCGTGTTTCATCCCTCCTTGGTTCGGTGACCCCTTTTGACCTTTACGGAGCTGCCTTATCATTTTTGCTCTGCAGCTGAGCTATTGCAATCCCCTGTTCGGCTATGGCAGTCCCCTGTTCCTGCAACATTTCAAAAATTAAACGTAAGTTAATCTCATCCGGAGTATCGGGTGTTTTCCGGCCTTGAGCCCGAGATAAAGTAATCGAGTTATGAGTATTCAAGGGATCAGTGGCCGGTAAGGCGGCATTCTCCTGATTCACGGTGTTCTGCCGGTTAAGGCCTTCTCTCGAATCAACAGAGTTTGGATCCAATGGATCTGCAGGTAGGTTTCGCAACCCACTTTTCTCGTTTTCAGCCACAATGTCGTTGTTGTTGACATGACCGGACTGTCCGCTGCTTGCCATTTTGTCTGTTTTTTTGCAGAAATTAGAAAATTCCTTAATCAACGGGTGAAAGAAGGTAGAAGAAAAGATTTAAAAAACCACTATTATCCTAGCCCCACGGTGGGCGCCAAACTGTTTACCCTGGATTTCAGTTACAATTAAATTTGTAAGTGAGGTATATGATATGTGGATGAATTTTAACCTATTTTGGTTGGTATGAAATGTTTATGGATTTGCTTGTTGTAATATATATATATATATATATATATATATATATATATATATATATATATATATATATATATATATATATATATATATATACTAGGCAACATATTATGTAGAATGGATAAGTAAAACTAAAGAACACCACAAATTCGGACCAATATCTGAGAGAGAGAGAGAGAGAGAGAGCGCGCTTTTATATATTTGGCTATTACAATGTTCTAGATCTGAAGAAACTAACCCCCCAAAGTGGGAAAACATCCTCTATTTATAGGTATGCCTCATGGGCCCTGAATACAATGCAAAACCCTTTTGAAATAAAGAAACCCTAAAAAGGATAAGGTAGGACCGTACGATTTGACACCCGTACGGTTTTCAGTACAAAATGGCAGAACGGTTTCTTGATGCGTGACAACATTGCAACCGGTTAACCGGACCAACGGACACGTTAAGTTTAGATTGGCATACCCGGACCAACGGACACGTTGAGTTTGGATCGGCGTACCTGGACCAACGGACACACTTTCCTTGTGTCGGGTCAGCTGCATCCGGTACGATCCCCCGATATGAAGAAAAGACCGAACATGCTCGTGCTCATTTGGACTTATCCTCGGCTTCGGACTCACCGGTCATACAGTCACCCAATTTTTACCGTATACAATATGTTAATAAAAGTAATAAAAAATTAATGAAATAGTTAATGTGTATGTAAGTTGACCCGGACAATACCATTATTAAGAAAATAAAAAGAGTTGGACTCATCTTCTGTGTTTAGAAATGTTCTAACTACTAATTTGCAGCGGTGATTCTTGCTATCATCTTAAAAAATATTCCTCTAATAACATATTGAATTTAGGTTGATATTGACATTACCTCATATCAGCCAAAAACAGGTGGAAGGTTGGAATAAAACATCTGTCAATCCAAAAGGCTATAACAACCAAAAATACCTTTCTGGTGAATGATGATAGCAGTAACTAGTAAGTACGAGTAGTTCTTTCCAAATATTTCAAGAATGTTGCGAGTATGACATACAAAATGCTGTTCAATTTAAAACCTCACATCTATTTTCGATTAAGCCTATTTATTAAATATTTTTATATATGATGAAAGAAATGCATTAGGGGACGTTTCGCAGGTGGTTTGGAGGTGGGTTATGCAGGTATTAAATTTTGCATAAGTGATGTCACATTTGGCAGCTTGTTAGGAGGTAAATTATTCATGAATAAAATTAATATGGTGTTTTAGTTTGTAATATAAATCCCACATAACTAATACATGTATAAGTTACGAGGAATGTATGTATTATTTTATACAGAATATAAGATGGAATAACTAATATATGAATAACTAAATGCTGCATAACTAATCCTACTAGTATATGCATAACTCTAACCAACTAACAAATGAACCTTACAATCTCAAATGTTATAATTCATACTCCCTCCATCTTAAAATATTTGTCACTTTTTTTGTTTACTCGTCCTTTAAGAAACAAGGATTAGAAGGGATTTTTTTTACTACTCTAACCTTATTTAATTTAATTCTAAGCTATCATCTCTCTATATTAAATGTTCAAATCAATTTATGTGTTAATGAACAAATTTTATACTCATAATACAATGGTGGAAGTTGTTAACTATAGTAATTGCATTTTGTAAAACGTTATGAGTGTTTAAATAACAAGGTTTTCGTGTTGTTGGTACTTGCACATAACATCCCATAATTGAGGAATTTGTAATCTTCAATTTTTTTTTTACCAAGGATAAAATAGGAAAAAACGTTCAATTTTGCCTTGAACCATAAATAATTTGAGATAAACTATTTTTACTATATTTTGAGACGGAGAGAGTAGTTTAATGAAGCGAATGAAAGTAGACATTTTAGCCGTCCAAATATACTTGAAAAATGAGAAAAGGAAGGTCTATTTTGGCGTCTGCAGTTTGAGTAGTGTATATACTTCTTCCCAACCCCCGTCGCCCCTTTATGTGGCAAAATAACGGATCCATACTTTTGCTAGAAAACAATCAATTTTAGCGACCGCCACAATGCCAATAGTAGAGCCGATGAACGGCGACGTCAACGGTAGCTTAAGAGTTGGAGTCAACGACATTGAAGACGCAACCGGTATAGTTGAATTGGTGGGGCCATCTTCGATCACAACCGTTGATTCTGATACTGCTGAATCTTCAATTGACATTTCTGATGATCAAATTGCTCCTCTTTTGACTCAATCAGAGAGGCCTAAGATCAATATCTTCACCGTTGCTTATCCTAGGCAAAAACTCAATAAGGTAAAACTCCTTTTTTGAGTTAATGGTAAAAAACACACTCAACTGTCACTTTTTCGCACTTTAACTATCAGTTATTCCCAGGTAGGAAAAAAGAACATCCGATAGTTGAGGTGTGTTTTAATACATATATGGTGATAGCACAGTAGGAAAAAGAACAACTAACTGTTGGGGTGTGAAACTCATGAAAAAGTGATAGTTCAAGTGTGTTTTTGACCATTAACTCTTTCTTTTTTATTATAAATTTGTAGAGCTCTTTATGTAGACGACTAGTCAAAATGCACTTCTATATATCTAATTTTTTATAGAGTTAGTGGTAACCTTTTTGCGAGTTTCACACCCAAACTATCAGTTGTTCCCTTTTACTACCTGAATTATCACACCCAACTATCAGTTGTTCCCCTTTACTACCTAAATTATCACCATCTATGTATTAAAACCCACCTAGGTGATAGTTCAGGTAGGAAAATGGAACAATTGATAGTTGGCTTAATCAACTTCGAGGTGTGTTTTAATACATAAACGGTGATACTTCAGGTAGGAAAAGGGAATAGCGGATAGTTGGGATGTGAAACTTGCAAAAAAATAATAGTTCAGCAATGTTTTTGACCATCTTTCCTTTTTTATATAAAGAATAGTTTCATTCGATAATAAATACTCTTACATCTAAAAGTAATAATTTGGTCGGAGTACAAGGATAAAGCATTTATTTTTCAATGTATATTCGGACATGAATCCTTTAATTTTGTTGAATGATAATTTCAATCCTTGATTTGAGGGTGTGGAGGTCAAGGATTAGGTAGAAGGCTAGTAGTAGGTAGTTACGCGTTTGCTTTTCCTTGCTAGTAGTATTAGTTTCCTTTTTTTTTTTATTAAGTTATTGTTTTCGTATTACTTATTCTTAGTTCTCTATTACTATTTGTTGTCTCTAAAACTAACATATTATACTATGTTCTGTCTCTTCTGCTTTCGTTTTGGTCCTGCTTAACATTCTATGCTCCTGGAGTTGAACATAGAACAACATAATTATAAATCATGATTTGTTATGAATAAAAGTGGTTAGAAAATATTTGAAATAATCGTAGTAAAAAAAATTGTTTGCCTTCGGAAAAATAATAGTATCATATCAAATGGTTCAAAGGGAGTAGGGCATACTTGTTTCCCTTTTGAGTTCAGAAGCTGCATTAATTTTCCAAAAAGATCAATGGAATGGTGAAGTTTTCTGCAAAAAGTAGCGCTATTTGTTTATTTAAAATACATAACATGCTGAATAAATAGATTTATGCTTAGTCACAATTAAGCATTCTCACATGCTATAACCTTACTTTGGTAACAGACGTTTGGTCTTGATTTTGATATTTCTTCTTCCATTGGTTTCCCAAATACGGATGAGATTCTAGAATTGTAGTTAGACCTCTACATCACAAAGGAAAACAAGGAAAAGAGAGAAAAAAAAAAAGAGTTCTTTCTTGAACATCCCCAAGTTTGGAACCGTTGAGTCACATTCAGAACATACATCTATTTCTGGTGGTCAGATGATGAAATAGCTATTAAGTCCGTAAATGTAACATGATTTCTACTATGGCGCGTTTTTCCTTTTAACAGTATCCTTATATAGCTACAGACTGTTTTTCTATCTTAGTGAACATGCATCTATTAGCAGACATTTATGCTGAACTTGTTCTACGTTAGGTTCTAGGGAAGACCTTTCTTTAGGCAACTTCTAGTCGTGATACTGGTATAATTACATTTATGGTATTACGTACTCTGATATCTTGAAGGAGGGAATGATCAGAGTATGTTCTCGCACTTAGTTTGGTTATCTTTTCCTTCTCACAATCAATACTTTATGTCGGCACAAAAATATCTGCCTACTTACATATTATATTTCCCTGCTCTATGTGGTTTTCTTATTTTGGAAATCATTTCTGCTCTCATGAGCTATTTTAACTGTTTATGGAATTGTGATCTAAATCAAAATAATTCTACTACTTTTTCATGCTTAATTAGGTTTTGACACCTTGCAGGAGGAAGTTATAAGAGAGTGGTTTTCTTATTTTGGAAATCATTTCTGCTCTCATGAGCTATTTTAACTGTTTATGGAATTGTGATCTAAATCAAAATAATTCTACTACTTTTTCATGCTAAATTAGGTTTTGACACCTTGCAGGAGGAAGTTATAAGAGTAGTTGAACCCGACAAATCACCCCTTCTGCAGTTTAGTTTCTGGCTCTGGAATGGATCTAGGTACTCTGGTCTGCTATGCGTAGTCTTGTCATCTACAATCTATTCCATGATGGAAGTTGTTTCAGATGTTTTTACTGGTCAGTAACTTATTTAAAACATTTGGATGTTTACTATACCCTTACAAATTTTAGCTTGTTGTCCCTTCAGATTGTATGGACTGTGGGTCCTTTGGCATTGCTTATCCTTTGTAGTATTATAATAACGTTTAACAGCAGTGCATGATTCTGACCTATTGCTGTATGCTTTTTGTTCTACCTTTGAATCCCTTTTTTTGACTGAAATGGCAGCTCAAGCAGTACCTCTTTTCGAGATAGCCTTTGCAAGATGTACAGTAGTCCTAATTCTTTCCTTTGTGTGGCTAAGGAGAAGTGGTCAACCAATATTTGGACCAACAAGTGCCAGGAAACTTTTGGTCTTAAGAGCTCTCAGTGGATGCATCTCGTTGCTGAGTTTCATTTACAGGTAAGAAAACCTAAGCCCCTCAATCCACCCTCCAGATGGACCATGTCAATCTAATCAATAAGTTTAGAGGAATATTTACTCCGGATGCAAGAAAATAATCCTTCAACATTTAGGATTTATGAAATGAAATCTCCCGGTTTTTCCACTTTTACTTTTATTCTCATCTGAATCCAGACTATTTGAGGCTTTGAATAACATCGCTCCATCTTGCTGACCTGAAACAGTTGTTTATTATTTTGAAGATAGTAAGAGAAGACACAAGATATATCCAATCTGTCATCTCTATACTGCTAAAGTAACTTACTTAGGAAGTTTGAATTAAATAATACAAAAATTAATCACAACGTTGAAAATGACATGAGCATCAATATCAATTGAGAATAACAAATAAAATATTTAGGTGAATGAATTGTGTTATACATCTGATTTAGTAGTATCCATAAGAAGTAGCATATAGCCGTGGACAAAATTTAACGGGACTTAACAAGTTGGAAGGAAGAAAAAATGCCAGATATTTCTATATAGCACGTAAGTAGATCTCCACAGTTCAAATTTTCTTTCATTTACATTACGATGGGGTGCCACTGCTATATTTAGTCTGTTTTACCTTGATTATTTCATTTTCCTATTCATGCTACAGCCCCTTAATTGGTCCTGTAAAATATGACTTTGTAAACATGATTTACTAGTAACCATGAAACAGTCAATTTTATTTTTCAGCTTCCAGCGGCTCCCTGTATCTCAGGCTATCATATTGAGCTTTATTGCTCCAATTATGGCTTCAACTGTGGCTAGAGTCACGTTGCATGAGAAATTAAAAATTGCAGAAATTGGAGGTATGGTCATATGCAGAATTGATAGAAGTCCTTGCTGATTTTTTTTTAATCGTTTAAACTTGTACGTTGTGTGCATAGTTTGCCATTCTAACTTGATTGTGGTGTTTGAAGCAGATAAAAAGAACATACATATGTTTTCATGTCTAAGAGTTCCTTCAGCACTTCCAGTTTGCCTAACAGTTGAGCCATGCATTTTATTTTTCAAATCTTGACAATTTCTCCAATCCATGCTGCTCTACATTGACTAGTGGTTGTTTCAGTGTTAATGTCAAAACTATACAAACCAGGGAACTCTTCTTTAAGAGGAACATATGTCTAATGGAGATTTGCTATTATCAGTCATGATATATGCTTCTAGAGGACCCTTTTTAGTTAACTGAGAAATCCGCTGTTCCTTCGAGAAATTCGTTTTTATTTGTTGCTTTTAGAGTATGTTTCTTAATTTCCTATCTCTAAATCTTTCATTGGTGTTATTCTTCAAAAAAAAAAAAAAAAAAAAACTTTTGTTGGTGTTCTTTATCACTATTGTTTTGTTGCAGGTTTAGCTAGCAGTTTCTTCGGTGTGCTGTTTATTTTTCAACCAATGGTCAAAACACAAGGTACAGAAGTTAATACATATCTGTAACTGTTTTTGAACTAACAAATTTTTTGGAGAGTTGGTACCTGCTACCAAAAGACAACAACCTTTCAGTACATATCGAATTTTAATTTTGACGTCAGATAATTTAAGTGTTTGAAATCTACAAGTAGTGCTGATGCAGCCACCTGCCCTTGTCTCTAAAGATCTTGGCGAACTAGGGCCAGGCGGGGCTTTTCCCCTTACTTGACATTCAGGTTGTGAACCCAAGGCCACCTGTAGTGGCAATTCTAATTTCAATATTAGACCTCTTCAAAGAGAGAACTCTTGGGGTGTGTGGGAAAATCAACTTTGGAAAAAATGCTTTGCTTCAGTTGTAAATTGTTAAACCTGCAGAGAGGGCGCTAATTATTTTGTATTCCATAACTTTTAGACTTTGTATGTTATTTGAGTAATCTTTGAGCGGCATTCTTATACTTGTTATCCATCTGTACTTACATTAGTGATTCGTAGACTTCCTTGACATGTGTCTTTCCTTTCAGCTCGGTAATTCTAAGGAAAGTTAATGCAATGGATATGGTATTTGTTCCATAAATAAATATCTAGATGGTTGCTAGTTGCTAGCCATATAATTTTGTTTTACTTGTATAAATACATGAAAAAAACAAAATAATGGTCTGATAAGACGTCTTCATCCTGATCAATCTTCTCGTCTGATAAAACGATGCAAGAATGTCTGGAGAGCTAATTTTATACTTAGAATTTAAACAAGAGTCAGATCTTCATCGTGTGCTAGAGTAATACAAATTTTAGAGCATTTCTTATTTGCTAGACGGTGTTCAGGAGTTATCCTTTTTCTGAATGGGAAGTCCTTATGTGCTTGAAGTTAATAAGAATATCGTTTCCTTACCTTGCTTTCACTTCCTTGTATCACTCACAATACGCACTTATTCACCCATTATCTGGCAGGCAACTGAGACTGCCCCTTGATTTCGGTATCCTGAGTAGACTAGTATAAGCTTCACATCATGACTTCCTTCTTTGAGGAGGATAAGTGATGGATGATTCTGCTTTTCCTTCTGCTACTGAATGACCACCATCGATCCTCTGATTAGCTTTTATAGTCTTATTCTGTTAAATGTTTGCTGATTGTGCCACTTTTAATTTTGACAGTGCAGATTCTGTTTTCATAATGCTCATGTTTGTGCAAACCCAACTAGATCTCACACTCTCTAGTTACTTATCAGTTGAATATGCAGTGCACTGTGATAGCTATTCTATGATTCTTCTCATTCCAGAAAGAGTATCCCAAAAGAAATCCTTGTCCCTTCCCATCACCAGAATCTGACTTATGTTAAAGACTACCACTCTTGGACTTGTGAACACCTTCGTGCGTACAGTTGTTTGTTTTCTTCTACCTGCAGTGGTTCATGTCTAACTCATTATTCCATTCTCAGTGGTGTCTTAAAAAGAGTTTAGCTCTACCAGAAAGTGTTTTCCTGCCCAAGACATAGTTTATTTACTCGTACTTGCTCATTTTAAAGGCCCTCTTTCATGAATTGTACATTTTTCCCATTTATCTCTGTTGGAGAAAATGCATGTGATTTTATAGTCTTTTAGATTTTAAATTATATTTTGAAAAATTCAACCAGTTTCCTTGATGGTTGAACTAGTAGTCAACCAACCTAGTGCCCTCTATCAAAATTGAGTTTTGGGCCTGGATTTTTTTTTTAATTCAAGTAAAAGTATTTTCATTCATAAACATGGCAAAAGAACGACCGTATACAACGGATATACCAAAAGATAAAGAATCTACAAAATATGATTCTCCACAAACTCCACCCAATCCTCTATACAACTAGGAACTTTCTGATTACACCAAAAGAAAATAAGGGAGTGAAGACTACTCCTCAATTGAGAAAAACTTGACTCTATTCCTTAATTCTTGATTGGGGTGCAGACATTATATGTTTGCAGGAAACAAAGCTTGAGGGGGATGTAGAAGATATTGTTAATTATAGTTGGGGAGGAAGATGGGCAAGTTATGCATGTCTAGAAGGCAGTGGTACTAGAGCCGGAATCATGATGATATGGGATAGAAGGGTATGGAAAGGGGATATTCTTCAGATTGGGTCATATACTTTGACTTGCAGATTTGAAGGCCAGTTACAGAACTTTGAATGCCATATTATAGGCGTGTATGCTCCAAATTGTGACATTGAAAGAGAAGAGGTTTGGTGGGAAATAAGTGTTGTCAGGGGTCTGATGGAGGGCCCATGGACAATTTGTGGGGATTTCAATATTGTTAGATTCCCGACAGAGAAAAGAAATTGTAGGAGAAGGTCCATAGCTATGGTGGAATTCTCAGACTTCATAGAGGATATGAGTCTTATTGATCTTCAGCTAGAAGGAGGTGCTTATACTTGGTACAGAGGGGACAATCACACTAGTGCTTCAAGAATTGACAGAATCCTGATCTCTGAAGAGTGGGATGACAGTTTTAGCAAATATTAAATAATTTCTCCTTCAGAGAGTGATATCTGATCATGTCCCTATTGTTTTGCAATGTGGAGATTGGGACCAACCAAAGTCATATTTCAAATTTGACAATTGGTGGTTGAATACTGGTGGCTTTGTTGATAGAATTAAGAGTTGGTGGACAACATTTGACTTCTCAGGGAAACCTGATTATATTCTAGCTTGTAAATTGAAGGCTTTGAAAGGTAAACTAAGAGAGTGGAGCAAAAGCAGCCAAGGCAACCTGAAAGTACAAAAATCAGACCTGCTTAATCAATTGGTAGTACTGGACAGAGTACTAGAAGTAAGAATTCTAACTGAAGGGGAAATGGTGGAGAAGGCGTCACTATTGCTGAAGTATGAAGATCTTCTGAAGAATGAAGAAGTGGCCTGGAGGCAAAGGTCCAAGGCCATCTGGCTCAAAGAAAGAGACAAGAATACAAAGTTCTTTCATAAGATTGCCAATGCTCACAAAAGGTGCAACAACATTGATCACTTAATGATCCAGGAAGAATTAATCACAGAACCACAGAGAATCAAGGATGAGATAGTAGATTTCTACAAAACACTCTACACTGAGACTGAAGAATGGAGACCTGCAAGCGATTTTGGGAATTGTCCAATAATAACTGAGCAAGATAAGAATTTGCTACAAAGCAGATTCGATGAACAAGAAGTTTTAGGGTGTTTGAAAATGTGTGCTACGGACAAGGCACCAGGACCTGATGGCTTTACAATGGGATTCTTTATCAAATGTTGGGAGGTACTTAAACAAGACATCATGGGGGTGTTTCACAACTTCCATTCCCATGGTCTATTTGAAAGGAGTTTCAATGCAACTTACATTGCCTTGATCCCTAAGAAGAATGGTGCAAAGGAGCTGAGGGACTTCAGACCTATAAGCCTAATAGGCAGCATTTACAAGATTATTGCAAAAGTCTTTGACTGAGAGGCTGAAAAAGGTGATGGAAAAATTGGTAGATTCTCAACAAATGGCATTCATAAAAGGAAGGCAAATAATGGATGCCATACTAATAGCCAATGAAGCAGTAGACTCAAGACAGAAACAGAAGAAGCCTGGCATCCTTTGCAAGCTAGATATTGAGAAAGCATTTGACCATGTGAATTGGAACTTCTTACTAAGCTTGTTTCAACAAATGGGATTTTTAGTGCAATGGGTTAAATGGATGAAATTTTGCATATCGACTGTCAGATTCTCAGTCATCATCAATGGTTCTCCAGAAGGATTCTTCTCTGCTCAGAGAGGTCTCAGGGTGATCCCTTGTCACCTTTTCTTTTCATGATAGCCATGGAAGGTTTGAACAACATGATCAAAACAGCCAAACTTAATGGGTGGATTAAAGGCTTTGAGGTAACCATGAATGGACACAATAATCAGGAGATTACGCATCTTCAATATGCTGATGACACCTTAATTTTTTGTGATGCAGAAGTGGAACAACTGAGAATTTTGAGAATTATACTGGTCTTTTTTTAAGGCATTTCTGGGCTGCATATTAATTGGAGAAAGAGTCATCTCGTCCCAATTAATGAAGTAACAAACATGGAGGATTTGGCACTGATATTGGGGGGAGAAGTGGGTACTCTTCCTACTACTTATCTTGGCATGCCACTGGGGGCCACGTCAAAATCTACTGGTATATGGAACAATGTCCTGGAGAAATGTGAAAAGAGGCTCTCAAGATGGAAGTGTCAATATTTGTCAATGGGAGGAAGGCTCACTCTGATTAACTCTGTATTAGACTCTCTACCAACCTATATGATGTCCCTCTTTCCCATTCCTGTGGGGGTCATTGAAAGATTGGACAGCATAAGAAGGAACTTTCTGTGGCAAGGTAAAAAAGAAAAAAAAAAAACCTATCACTTGGTCAAGTGGGAAGAGGTAATTCTCAGCAAGGCTCAAGGTGGATTGGGAATTAGAAATTTGAAGAATCACGGCAAAGCCCTCAAGTTGAAGTGGTTATGGAGGTACTCTCAAGACCGTTAAAGCTTATGGAGCAAGGTAATCAAAGCCAAATATGAAGTAGAAGACAACTGGATGACTAAACCAGTGAACTCAGCTTATGGAGTTAGTCTTTGGAGGTCTATAAGGGTACTATGGCCAGCTCTAAAGAGTCAAGTTTCAATCAGAGTGCCAAAATGGTAACAGGACATCCTTCTGGAATGATAATTGGCTGGGGAATGGAGCTTTGAAGGATCTATTCTCTGACATATATGCTTTAGCTCATCACCAACAGAGATCTATAGCTGAAATGTGGTCACCTCAAGGTTGGAAATTGATACTCAGAAGAGACCTGAATGATTGGGAGATAAGTAGAGTGGTTGAGTTCTACAAACAACTGGATAACTTCACAGGAACTCAAAACGGAGATGACACATTGAGATGGCAGGGACATAGTAGTGGAAAATTCAGTGTTAATGCAACCTATAAAATGATAAACCAACCACCACCTCAAGTCACCAACTGGCCCTGGAAGCATATTTGGAAGACCAAGATACCATGCAAGGTTGCATGCTTCTCATGGTTACTGGCAAAGGAAGCTGTGCTCACACATGAAAATTTAAAGAAGAGGAACTGGACTATGTGCTCAAGATGTTTTCTTTGTGAAAAAGAAATAGAGACAGTTGGTCACCTATTTTTGCACTGCAGGATAACTGATCAGCTCTGGAAGATCTTCATTAATCTCAGAGGCATAGCCTGGACAATGCCTAGAAAGATTACTGAAGCTCTAGTTAGTTGGGAGGCAGCTGGAGCTGGAGCAGATGACATAAACAGATGGAAGATGGTCCTTGCTTGCATTTGGTGGGCAATTTTGGAAAGGAAGGAACTCTAGATGCTTTGAGAACAGCACGAACACAATGCAGGAGATCAAACTTAACTGTACTAAGCTTTTTTCTTTTTGGTGTAACCAGATCTACCCAGAGGATACTATATCTATCCTAGACTCATTAGGTTCCTGTTAGAACTGTAGACTGGTTTGACTCTCTTCTGCTCACTTGTAAATATGGTTTCAGTACAACCCATGTACTGTTTTGTGTTTAATATATACAATATGTTACTTTCTCAAAAACAAAAAGAAAAAAAAGCTCTCTTGTTTCTCTCATTCCAAACTACCCACATCAATGCAAGCGGAACCATGTTCCAAGCCCTTTGTCTTCTCCTCCTTCTCTCGCTCTTCCAACTGACCATTAACTCTTTCACAGTTCTTGGTATTGCCCAAGAAGTGTTGAACCACCCAAACATGTCCCACCGCAGTCTCATGGTAAACCTACAATGTAGAAGAAGATGGTTCACGTCCTCCCTCGTCTTGTTGCACATGCAACACCAACTGACGCAAACAACCTTTCTCTTTCTAAGATTTTCCGCCGTCAAAATCACTCCTCTAGTGGCTAGCCAAGTGAAGAAACACACCTTCCTCGGCACAGTTGGAACCCATATTGCATTACATGGGAAATCAACTTCCTCCCTAACCAAAAGTTTCTCATAAAAAGATTTCACCGAGAACACTCCATTATTTCCTTGGGCCCAACACCACACATCGGGATTATCCACCCGGTTGACTTGCCTATGAAGCAAATCTATCAATCTTTGAAACTCATCCACTTCCCAATCTTGAAAATCCCTTCTAAATCTCAAATCCTAAAAAGTCTCTCCACCTTGAGTCCCCCTCAACTGTTGAATTGTCAAATCTCTTTGGCAAGATATTCTGTACAAACTCTGGAAATCATATTTCAATAATATGTCCCCACACCAGTTGTGTCCCCAAAAATGTACCCTCCTCCCATCTCCGACCTTGAATGAGATATTTTTCACAAAATTATCCCATCCCTTCATGATATTTCTCCATAAACCACAACCAAAAGGCAAAATGGTATCTCTAGTTTTCCAGCCCCCTTCCATAATCCCATATTTGTCAACTATCACCCCCCTCCACAAAGCTTGTACCTCCACCCTGAACCTCCACATCCATTTACCCAATAAAGCTTTATTAAAGACTTTTAAATCCTTAACTCCGAGACCTCCTCATTTTTTAGGAGATATGACAATGTCCCACCCCACCAAGTGAAACTTCCTTGCCCCATCCGCCGCATCCCAAAGGAAATCTCTGTGACTCTTTTCCAACTTATTAATGACCGAAGTTGGAGCAAGAAATAAAGACAAGTAATAAGTGGGAATACTCGATAATGTGCTTTTAATAAGCATTTCCTTCCTACCCTTGGACAAATATCTTTTCTGCCACCCTGCTAGTCTCTTCTCGACCCTCTGAACAACCGGATTCCACACCGTAAGATCCTTGTTCGAGGCACCTAGCGGTACTTCGAGGTATGTATTCGGCAGAGCTCCAACCCTGCAATTCAAGACACGAGCAAGCGACCCAATGTTATTCACCTCCCCAACAGGGATAATCTCATACTTCCTCAAATTAATTTTAAGTCCTGATACCGCCTGAAACCAGATGAGAACTTGGCCTAAATAGTCCAACTGGGTCTCAACTGCATCACAAAAAATCAAGTATCATCCGCGAACAACAGGTGAGACACCGATATTGCCCCTCCACCCCCAACCGCTGCATCAAAACCCTTCAGGTAACCCCCCAGGATAGCTCTATCCATCATCCTGCTCAGAGCTTCCATAACCAAAATAAACAACCTCGGTGATAAAGAGTCTCCTTGTCTCAAACCGCTCGAGCTCCCAAAAAAACCGCATGGATTACCATTCACCAACATGGAAAATCTCACCGAAGAAATGCAAAAATAGATCAACTTCCTCCATTTCTCTCCAAATCCCATTTGAAACAAGATGGAATCTAGAAATTTCTTGTTCACATAATCATATGCTTTTTCAATATCAAGTTTGCACAACACACCTGGTACTTCTTGCTTTCTCCTTGAATCCACCACTTCATTTGCCACCAACGCTGCATCCAAAATCTGTCTGCCCTCCACAAAGGCATTTTGTGATTGGAAACAGTTCCATCCAACACCTTCTTAAGTCTAATGGAAAGCACCTTAGAAATAATCTTGTAGATACTTCCCACTAGACTAATAGGTCTATAGTCCTTCATGCTCGTGGCTCCCTTCCGTTTAGGAATGATGACAATAAACGAGGCATTCAAACTTTTTTCGATTTCATCACTATCTTGGAACTCAACAATAGTATCCATCACATCAAATGTGACTGTATTCCAACAATGCTGGAAAAAAGCCAAAGAGAAACCATTTGGGCCCGGAGCTTTGTCACCCGCACAACACTCCAACGCACTTTTTAATTCGTCCTCCTCAATTGCCTGCTCCAACCACTCACCCTCCTCCCCTCCGATTTGATTAAACCCCATACCCTCCACAGTAGGCCTCCACTCTGCTCCCTCTTTAAACAAATTTTCATAATAATCCACAAATGCTCCCTCCACTTCTTCCTTCCCCACATGGCTCACCCCATTGACCTCCACCGATTCTATAAAGTTTCTCCTTCTATTTGCAACTGCTACCCTGTGAAAGAATTTTGTATTAGAGTCCCCCTCCTTCAACCATAACGCCTTCGATTTTTGTCTCCAACTAACCTCTTGGGCTAAAGCCAAATCAGCTAGCTCCCTTTTCAACCCTTCTTTCCTCTCCTTTTCCCTCACTTCTAACTCCCTCCCCACTTCTACCCTCTCCAACTCCCCTACTTCGTTCATGATCTCCCTTATTTTCACCTCTACCCTCCCAAACACCTCTCTATTCCACACCCTTATGTCTGCTTTGAGCAATTTCAACTTTTTGGCTAGCCTAAAAGAATGTCTCCCATCCACTACATAACTATTCCACCAGTTAGCCACCCTATCCCCGAAATCAGCCACACTTAGCCACATGTTTTCAAATTTGAAAGGAGATCTCATCTGTCTTCCTCTACTACCATCCAACAAAATTGGATAATGGTCTGATGTCAACCGCGGAAGAGGCACCTGGAGCACATTGGGTGCCATTTCCTCCCAAGAAGTAGACACAAGAAATCTGTCGAGTCTTGATCTAGAAGAAGAGTCCTCTGATCTAGACCAAGTAAAGCATGCACCCGTTAAAGGCAAATCAATAAGAAAATGGTTATTTATGAACTCCGAAAACTCCTCCATGGCCCTAGACACCACCCTACACCCAATCCTCTCCTCCGGAAATCTTATAGTATTAAAATCCCCTCCTAACACCCAAGGTATATCCCATCTCCCCAAACCATTACCTAACTCCTCCCAAAAATCTCCTTGAACCCTCCCCAACAGGGCCATAGACACCTCCGAACCCCCACTCCATTCCATTATCCAGGTTTTTGAACCGCATTCCTAGCAAAAAGTCTCCCTTATTCACCTCCACACACTCCACCTTTCTCTCATCCCAAAGAATGAGAATTCCTCCTCACTTCCCTGAGCCGGAATATAGTCATACTTCACCCATCAACCCCCCCCCCCCCCCCCCCCCCAACACACACACTTCTAATAAAGCTAGCTGTCAAATCCTTATTACCATGTTTATAGGAAAAATGAACTGCTCCCACTAGGAGTGACAGGGTGAATTGCACCTTTTTATGTTTGGAAAGATTGATCTTCTCAATAATGAAAACACTTACAATGTCATTTGGTTTCTTATTTGAGTTCTCATAGTATCGGCATGGAACTTTTTTGCAGGAGCTTTCCCAAGTTCGATAGAAGTGAGTGAATCTCACATCTTTGCTGTTCTGGTTGGCTTATTTTCATCTGTTGCTAGTGGAGTCACCTACTGCCTTACGACAGCAGGAGCCAAGGCAGCAGATCAACCTGTGTAAGATTTTTGACTTGCTACTCTCATCTAAGGGATGCTTGTCGTATCATTATTAATATGCGTTGACTTCTTGGCACACCCGAAACCTAGTGGAGCACGTAGCCACCACCTGAGCTTTCATTGAGCACCAACCAGACTTAGCTACCCATCATTGTGAACTTTGCATACAGAATATCATAAAACATTCATAACTTTAAATGTAAACATATGACTCACGTGGCCTAACTTATGAATTGAAAAGCACAAGTTTTGGCTATAAGCCCCAAACATAAATGTGGAATCATAACATAATCAACAACAACAACAACATAATCATAAATGTGGAATCATAACATAATCAAACATGAGAAATAAAAGATATAGTATCCCATGTACATAACTAGACCTCTCATTGTGTGTGTCATGGAGCCTTTAAAGATGTAAATGAGAAAGAGTAAAGATACGGGGGCTCAACAAAAGAATAGTATAATGTATCTGCACCAGCTGATGACTTAGGCGGGGCTAACAAAAAATGACTGGAAGGAAAAGACACTTAGCTCGTGCTGTCAACTCTGGGAGCTCCTGAATTTGCCAGAATACAACCAACAAATTGTGCTCATAGGACTGTCATCGACTCCTTCCAACAAGGTTGGAGCGAAGCTTTAGAAAATATGAGCATGCATAATAAGCAAAATATCATAAACACTTCATAGATACATTTGTGGAAAGCAATAAACACTTCAAAGCAAATCATTACTGAAAACTGTGCACAGGCATTTAACGTAACTGAACATGCTTTACTTTAACTGGGAAGTCCATATAGACAACGACACAGTCATAATTGTGTCATGTGTACATATGGCGGACGACCAACACTCAGTCGACAAAGCCGTCTCACCATGATGCTGTATGGTTTGATGATGTATGCTAACATTAATGATACCTCCTTTAGGGATGGTAAGACTGAGAGTAGTCACCATTCAAGAAGGTATAAACTTTAATCCTACACGTGAAAGTATTGTTTCTACATATAAACACACGTTTTGTAGGAAGCTAATATCCTCTCAGTTGCTAAGTCCTCTCAAAACATAGAACTTGTAACATGTGACCATATTTTAGGTCCTTTACAGTTTACATTTAGCCTTGGGATCGAGGCCCTTTGTTGATCTTATGAATACTCCCTCTGTCCAATCTATGTGGCATTATTTGATTGGGCACAGAGTTTAAGAAAGAAAGAGTTTTCAAACTTGTGGTCTAAAATAAGTCAGAGATATTTGGTTATAAATAATCTCACTAAGGATAAAATGGGAAGTTTAAAGTTGAAGTGTTTCTAAATACAGAAAGGTGTCATTTTTTTCGGACAAACTAAGAAGGAAAGTGGGCCACATAAATTATAACAGAGGGATTAATACATGGCACTGTAAGCATTAAGAGAACATTTGTACTTGAAAACATCAATAAGTTTGAAATGAAGTAATCAAAGGAGACATGGTGTTTGATCATGAACTTTAGCTTAATTGTTACAACATACATAAGGTGCTATCCTCAAGTCATAATCATAAGGCAATAAATAGCTAAAATAGGTAAGTTTATGCACATACATGTTCATAAGATAGCACAATGTAAATTTTCATAAACATGGAGAGTATAGCTCGCTTGCCCCTAAAAACTCATACTCACCTTCTGAATGTTTTTTCGTGACTTAAGAGGACGTGCATTTTCAAAAAAATGCCTTAAAGATAGGTACATCTCAATTTGCCTTGTCTCAGCTTCCCAAAATAATCGAACGACGTCCAAAAGTCCAATGATATCAATCTACATATTCATAATTGAATTCTATCAATTTCCATCCAAACTATCTCAACATAACCCATCTAGGATTCATACATTGGCAACAAGCCATCCAAATCCCATTCCCCTCATAAATCTAATTCATGTTCACTAATTCCAATACGTGGTATATTCAAGTGATTGGGGGCATTAGAACAATTTATCCATTTCATCCGTTAACCCTAGGTTACTATCACCATCCTCCTCACAAGCCTCATCTTTAGGATTACTTCAATATCATGTTTAAATCATAACTTCTGTCCACAATTAATCTCAATAAACTTATTTAAGCACCATAATGGAATCTCAAAGTATGAAATTGCCTCTTTGATATAAAATTTTAACTTGGAAGGATATTAGGATTCCTGGTCAATATTGAGATTTATGTGGATTCCATGGGATTTGGGTGTTATTACCTGTAATAAATGAATGGAATATACTCAAAACCATCATAAAGAGCTCACCTTTGAAATGGTAATGGCTTGGCAGGGTCTCCTCCTCAAAAGCTCTCAACAACCTCTCCAATACTCATTTATCTCTCTCCCCCTAATTTTAACTTATATCTATACCTCCGGGGGGGGGGGGGGGGGGGGGGCTCGTGGTGGGCATGTGGCGCAAGCCTATGGCATGACCTGGGACTTGATCCTCTTTCCTATTTTGATATTTGTAGTCACATTGACACTTCAATACACTTCCTAGCTTGTACTATACCTATGTTACCATGTCCCAATGATCTCATCACCCTCATGTAGGTCGGTACACACCCCGGGATTATTTCAAAACGGCATCAGGGTCGTACTCGTACATTGCTTAATTAATGTTAAAAATTTACGGGGCTTCACACTTATTTTACAGATCGAGTAGAAGAATTTTGTTCTCTCTCTTTCCTAATAAGAAGGAAAAAGCATAGTAATTAGATTGTAGTGTATGGAGGAACATAGCCTTCAAATTCTGTTGTACGTTGGTCTAGGGAATAATTTCTTTTACAGATTTAAACCACATAGAGGACATGAAAACTGATCAATTCCAGACATGACATAAAAGGTTGTTAATACTTAATATGTAAGACATTGTGGTTTTTCCAAGGACAACCAACTAAAAAGAAAGATATTCTCATTTGTGCTTTGATCACACCTGACCTTTGATATAAACTTACAATAAGTCAGGATTCCTCAAATGTTCTAAAAACTGAAATAACCTGTAGAAAATAGAGTTTTGCCATTCTGGCTTTGATCAATCCGAAGTCTGAACGTTTGATGCCAAAAGCTCACCATGTGTGGAGGTGGTTTGGCAAGTTTTTCAAAGGTTTTGTAACAATTGTGACCATGTGTCGTCCGGAAAAGAACAACAATGTAGATGTTAAAAGTATATAAGCTCCTTTGCTCTTCTTACATGACTCTTTGCTCCCCTAAAGTGCTTCTTAAGCAAATAATCTTTTTCTTTCAGGCTTCCAGTTCTTGCATTTGCTCTGCTTGCTAGTCCTGCTACTGCGATATCTACTTTTGCCTTTGAAGTAAGATACTGTACATGTTGTTAGTTCTTTGTTAAATAAAGAGGCAAACGCATATAATCTGGTTAGATTAAAACCATTGCAGATTTCATGTGGTATTTGCTGAGATAAACATTCATTAAGCATTCACAGATGTTTATTATGAAATGTACATTGACACTATTGTGGAAAATATTTCGGATATAACTGTAGACTGGAAACTTTCCTCTCCATGGTGAATAGAGTGATTCACTCTCCGGTTTACTTTGTTCAGAAAATGGACGGTCTTCTTGCATGTTCAAGAGCGATAGTTTGAATGGCCAACATTTGTTACTTTTTTTGTTTTTTTGGTAAAAATGTTATATTTAATGCCACTTCCATTATGTTGAAGAGGTTAATTTTACAAATTTTCTTGTACTAAAAAAGGTTATAGAGTGACATGCAAGAGGAAAATAAAAGGATTATATTCTAAGTTCAGGTTCAATAGGCACCTGTATCTCTCTGTATTCGTGAGTTAAGTTGGACCGGAGTTGTGTGTTCTTATCTTGTTAACCTTCTATCGGTGTAGTAGTTAAGTATCCTTTCTCGGCTTTCAGTTGATTCTTTTTCTTAATTGTCTTATTTTGTTGAATGCAGAACTTTGTACTCCCTAGTTTCTATTCTTTCCTTCTAATGGCTGTACTTGGTGTACTAGCTTTCTTTGCAGAGGTACTATTCTGAACTCTAATTTGGTCATGTGATCCAATATCCAGACTCTGATTTCTTAGACCCATCCTCCAATTTGCGCCAATAACCCCTTACTCTCCACAGATAACTTTAGCACGTGGACTTCAGCTTGAGAAAACCAGTAGAGTTGCCAATATCCTGTTCATTGAGGTATATATCTGATCATGTTGTTTGTTGAGTTTCGTCTTGTATGGTGAAGCTTTATTACGTCTGATTGCTTAATATGCACAATAATGGACCGAGTGTAGTAGTAGTTATTAGTATATCTGCACAAATTGTTAGATGAAGATCAGAGTATTATGCTACCCTGTTTGCTTTATTTTGTCAGAATAATATTGATAAATAATGACATTTACGGAGAATATTGAAGTTTTCTTTAGGTTAGAGCTAGAATTAAGTAAATAAAAATCTCCTCTCTAAAAGTTTAGATTTTAAATGAGGTGGCTCTAATAATTAATTATAGTGTGGAAGCAGGCAAAGGCTCGAATCTCACTGCATCATTAAAGAATTTCCATGTACTGACTCAAAAAAAAAGTCTGGCTCACACTTTGACGGCAATATTAGAGATACGGTTTAGTCGATAAAACTATATAACTTTTAGATGGTGTGGTCACGTAATTCAACACTTTATTCAAACTCAAAGAACTCTAATTAGCAGTTATAAATATTTGAATGGTTTATTCTTAGAGCGGGTGTGTGTGGAATTCTTTGTAATTCAACTATGCATAGTGCTACATCACCAGAGACTTGTGAATGGAACTTGCTTCATTGAAATTGCAAACTCATATTCCTCTGCCAGAGAACTAACATGCAATTAAGTTGGGAGTTCCGCTCTAATTTATTTTTATTCCTTCTGTAGGAAAATTAGTTTAATACCATATATTAGAGTTGGTGTGTCAAAGTCGAGCTTTGCTTTCTGTTCTCATACTTGAGGCCCCTTTGAGTTGTGCTTAAGGATATTGTTTTGTATTTCAGGTTGCACTATCACAATTTCTTGGAATGGGCTCATCAAGAATCATTCCATCTTTTGGCAGATTAGTTGGATGTATAACTATCTTAATTTCAGCATGTTGTACCATGTATATTGGACCTGAGAAAGAGATTGAATGACAAAGTCGGTTATTCCTTTTTTGCGTGCACGCCGCATGGTGTAACTGCATGAATTCTTTATTATTTTCTTTATAATCTCTAACAGCCATTTGTGTCAAATGCTTCTTCTGCATGAGTGCAATGAATGCCTGTTTGTGCCGGGACTTGTGTCACCACGAACTTGTACGACCATTTGTCCAGTACTCTCAATCTCAATGTGAAATTCTGCCAGAGTTCCTATTTTGGCAAGTGTAATGCTTGGGTCATCTTTTTGTGCTTATAAATAGCTTGATGTCAACGTATCAAAAAGTGAACTCAAGGGCAATTGGTTCTGTTCCCAAAGTGACTACCTACAAGCTTTAAGCTAACATAAGATAGAAGTTGTCAATATAGGGAACCTTTCACTTCCACCAAGAAATTGGGGGGTTTGTTACCTAACGACCATTGGCCTCTTTGAGCCCCGCGGGGTGTGGGGTGGGGGGTGGGGGTGGGGGGGGGAGTGGGTGGGTGGGTGTGTGGAGTAAGTATCAATTTATTTAAATAGAGAAAAAAAGATCCAGTTCATATTTTTGTTTCCTCGTTTGACCCTAAAGGCATTGAAAATCGAGTCAATTTTTCAAATGGTCATTAAACTTGTAAAAAAATCCTATTAAAGTAACTTTTGATATTTTTTGGACAATAAGGTCATCAAACTATTCCCTAGTTTCCAATAAAGTAAAACAATCCATTTTTGGACATAATCCCCTTAACCCATTTTTAAATTACAAAATTCATTATCTAGGTACAATTTTTCGGTACTCTGAAATTCTTGTTCAAATAATATTTCATTTTTAATAATAAAAAATCAAAGTATTATTTCAAGTTATTATAAGAATAAAACAATATCACAATTCAAACTTTAAGTATGCTAGCAGATTTTTTTTGTTATATCAACTTCTTTTGAACTATTTTAATATTTTTCTATTGCTCAAAGCAGGAAGTTAAATATTTTACTGAATGAAAATGCTTGGACATAATTGAAACACATGAGACGTTATATAGATGCATGATGCATGTATAATATTTGGATAAATTTTCTCAAAGAAAAAATCGTGTTGGATAACTACTTCGTAAAAATGAAAACATTTTTACAATTAGTTGTATATATGCTTTCTAAAAATATAAAATATTTATATTAATTGTAATCCACTTATTTGTAGTAGTTAAATAAAATCAAAATATTACAAGTTCATCTCCAAGAAAATAAAAATAGTAAATATTTTTTTTGATAATCGAAAATTTTATATATTAGGAAAAATTATTTATAATCAATTAAAAAATCTATAATTAAGCGTCGTGCTTAATTCTACGATCATTCAACTATATCCTTTTATTTTCTACTTTAGACACAGTTTTGCAATATTCTAAAATTTTTGTTTGAATTAATATTTTTCACATTTTGAAAATAAAATAAAACTATTCAATTGGGTTATATAATTTAAAAATAAGTCAAGGGGTCTCATTTACAAAAATGGAATGTTTTACCTTTTTGGAAATATGGGCCTTTGATGACCTTATTGTTAAAAAAAAATCAAAAGTTACTTTAGTAGGACTTTCTATAATTTCAATGACCATCTGAGGAATTTACTCATTGAAAATCCTAGACTTGTTTCATTGGGGTCGTAAGAAAGCTACTACTACTTCACCTAACCAATTGAACGTATTATAGTTAAATGATTTAATAAAGTGAAAAGATGAATGAATTAACTATAGTTAAGTGATAGAAGTCTATATGTCGTGCATCAATTAGTTTGGTGTAAACATTTGATCTAGATAAGTTTTTATATGAAACTTACCCTCCTGTACTTATCTTTCACAAATCTTGTAGAATTGGACATCTTTTGGAGGTGTTGAGACTTGATGATAGAATTGCAAACTACTACCCTTTTAAATATAAATATTCCCTACAAATCTTGGCTTTAATGATCAAAGTAACTGTGACTTGGTGTTTTCTACTAGTATCAGGTGAATATCTGATAGTTTAATATAAATGCTCAAGAGAGGATTGTACTCATTACTTAGCTCCAAAAAGAATAATGGTATTTCTTAGCAGCCTTGACTTACATCTAGAGAAAATATAATTGTTTGATCTGTCCAAAGAATAAACAATACGTTTCAGAGGGAAAAAAGAGAAAAGCAACCACAAAAATTTATTTGAATGGAATTTTTTTCATATGTTATCTTATTAGAATTTCCACCTATATTTTCTCCCCTATTGTTGAGTTTGAACGTTAATCTATAATTTTTCTTCTTCAAATATTGCTACTCTTTTCAAAATGTAAGAGATTTTTATCGCATTCAACTTTTCCGATTGTAAGAAGGCATTGCAACTTTTACGATTTTAAGAAGGCATCCAATCTAAAATTTATATACAATTATTTTCTTTAACCATTTTAGGAAAAAAAAAACTTTAGATTTAAATCGAGCGCATATCATTCAAAAAACTTGTGTAAATAACTATTCCGGGAAAATTACTCAATAGTAAGCTCGACAAAGCAGCCACAAAGGAGACAACTAAATGATTAAAGGCATCAAGTAGCAAGAGCATGTCACAAACATAAGTACCATCAAGACTAAGGACTTGAATGGGCTGTGTAGTTCTGATTCAAATTACGTAGCTTATTATCGACTGCATTTATATTTATTTTTTTAAAACCTGTTTTGAAAAATTATTTTCTTGAAGTGAGAGTCTATTAAAAACAGTTTCTCTAACCGACAAACGTAGGGGTAAGGTCTGCAAACACCCCAACCTCCCCACACGTCACTTGTGGGATTACACTGGCTATGTTGTTGTATATTATCGTCTGTCTGAGTGAACCCTAAACTGCTCGCAAGCAGCACACACTAGCTCCTATTGAATTCACTATTACTGTTCCTACTATTCCTGTGCACCAGGTTTTAGCACATGACTGGATGCCATTTCCTATGGTAATTTCAAGGATATGAACCACAGACAGATCTCGAATCAACGCATACTAAACTCCTTATTTTCAACATACATGTACATATAAAAAAGAGTTCATAGTATACGCATAATAAAATCACTCTTACTTTTGAACTGGTTTCACCTCTAATGATATCATCAGTCCAACAAGGCTCCTTCTGATATCAGTATTTACTTCTATCACATCAAGGAAATCTTATCAGAACAAATTACTAATTT
This sequence comes from Lycium barbarum, assembly GCF_019175385.1. Lineage (NCBI taxonomy): Eukaryota > Viridiplantae > Streptophyta > Magnoliopsida > Solanales > Solanaceae > Lycium > Lycium barbarum. Next base: position 27,455,809 of record NC_083341.1, on the reverse strand, counting down.
TGTCAGAATAATATTGATAAATAATGACATTTACGGAGAATAGTGAAGTTTTCTTTAGGTTAGAGCTAGAATTAAGTAAATAAAAATCTCCTCTCTAAAAGAGTGAAATTTTAAATGAGGTGGCCATATGATTCAATGTAGTGTGGAAGCAGGCAACGGCTCGAATCTCACTGCATCATTATCAAAGAATTTCCATGTACTGACTCAAAAAAAAAGTCTGGCTCACACTTGAGGGCAATATTAGAGATACGGTTAAGTCGATAAAACTATCATAACTTTTAGATGGCGTGGTCACGTAATTCAATACTTTATTCAAACTCAAAGAACTCTAATTAGCAGGTATAAATATTTGAATGGTTTATTCTTGGATCGGGGGGGTGTGGAATTCTTTGCAATCCAACTATGCATAGTGCTACATCACCAGAGACTTGTGAATGGAACTTGATTCACTGCAATTGCAAACTCATTTTTCTTTGCTAGAAAACCTACCAAGCAATTAAGTTGAAAGTTTCGAGTATGATTTAGTTTTAATCCTTCAGTAGGAAAAAATTGTTTAAGACCATACATTAAAGTTTGGTGTGTCAAAGTCGAGCTTTGCTTTCTGTTATCCTACTGTATTATGTTGAGGCCTCTTTGGGTACGGTTGTGCTGAATGATATTTTTTTGTATTTCAGGTTGCACTATCACAATTTCTTGGAATGCGCTCATCAAGAACCATTCCGTCTTTTGGCAGATTAGTTGGATGTATAATTATCTTAATTTCAGCATGTTGTACCATGCATATTGGACCTGAGAAAGAGATTGAATGACAAAGTTGGTTATTCCTTTTTTGCGTGCACGCCACATGGTGTAACTGCATGAATTCTTTGTTATTTTCTTTATAATCTCTAACAGCCATTTGTGTCCAATGCTTCTTCTGCATGAGTGCAATGAATGCGAATTTTGTGCCAGGACTTATGACACCACGAACTTGAACGACCACCGGTCCAGTACTCTCAATCTCAATGTGAAATTCTGCCAGAGTTCCTATTTTGGCAAGTGTAATGCTTGGGTCATCTTTTTGTGCTTATCATAGCTTGATGTCAACGTATCAAAAAGTGAACTATCAAGGGGCAATTGGTTCTGTTCCTAAAGTGACTACCTACAAGCTCTAAGATAACATAAGATAGAAGTTGTCAATCACTTCCACCAAGAAACTGGGGGGTTCGACCATTGGCCTCTTTGAGAGGGGGTGGGGGGGTGGGGGTGGGGGTGGGGTAAGTATCAAATTATTTAAATAGAGAAAAAAAGATTCAGTTCATATTTTTGTTTCCTCGTTTAACCCTAAAGGCATTGAAATTCCTAAACTTGTTTCATTGGGGTCGTAAGAAAGCTACTACTACTTCATCTAAACAATTGAATTTATTATAGTTAAATGATTTAATAAAGTGAAAAGATGAATGAATTTTTAGAAGTCTATATGTCGTGCATCAATTAGTTTGGTGTGATAAGTTTTTATATGAAACTTACTCTCTTGTGCTTATCTTTCACAAATCTTGTAGAATTGGACATCCTTTTGGAGGTGTTAAAGGCTTGATGATAGAATTGCAAACTAGTAGCCTTTTAAATATAAATATTCCCTACAAATCTTGGCTTAATGATCAGAGTAACTGTGACTTCGTGTTTTCTACTAGTTTTAGGTGAATATTTGATATTTTAATATAATGCTCAAGAGAGGATTGTACTCATTACACTACTACTTAGCTCCAAAAAGAATAATAGTATTATATTTCTCAGCGGCCCCGACTTCCATCTAAAGAAAGTATAATTGTTTGATCTGTCCAAAGAATAAACAATACGTTTCAGTGGGAAAAAAGAGAAAAGCAACCAGAATTTCCACCTATATTTTCTCCCCTATTGTTGAGTTTGAACGTTAATCTATAATTTTTCTTCTTCAAATATTGCTACTCTTTTCAAAATGTAAGAGATATTTATTGCATTCAACTTTTCCGATTGTAAGGCATTGCAAATTTTACGATTTTAAGAAGGCATCCAATCTAAAATTTATATACAATTATTTTCTTAAACCATTTTAGGGAAAAAAAAAAATTAGATTTAAATCGAGCGCATATCATTTAAAAACTTGTATAAATTACTATTCCAGGAAAATTACTCAATAGTAAGCTCTACAAAGCAGCCACAAAGGAGACAACTAATTATAAGGCATCAAGTAGCAAGAGCATGTCACAAACATAAGTACAATCAAGACTAAGACGTTGTTTGGACATGGTTTGAAACCATGTTTGGACATGCAATTTGGATATTTTAAGTTGTATTTTCTCTTATAGACATAAAACCTCAGAGATTGTGAAAACTATCAAAACATTCTCAATTCTTATACAATCTTATCAAATGAGCAAGTCATAGTTCATAACAAAATTAGTACACTACTAGAAGGCCTTTCTAAAAAATACAACATCAATTAATCAAACTTTAGTTCAATAAAAACGAAAATTTAACATGAATAGTAATGTAACTACTCTTCAACATAATCCTCCCACATAAATTAAAGGTTGGTGGAAGTTAATGAGATTGATAAATGATTGATGGAGGTAATTGTTAAAAATATCTACCAACTTATGGGTCATTTTTTACAAAATATAAACTTATGGGTTAAATTTTATATTTAAAAAAGTTAAAACTCTGGTTTGAAATCATGAGTGAAAATGCATGTCCAAACGCTTGTTTGGGGTCATGGTTTCAAACCATAGTTTGAAAACGCATGGCCAAAACGCCTACTAAGGACTTGAATGGGTTGTGTAGTTTTGATTCAAATTACGTAGCTTTAGCTTATTATCGATTGTATTTATGTTTTTTTTTTTCAAACTTGTTCTAAAAAATTATTTTCTTCAAGCGAGACTCTATCAAAAACAATTTCTCTAACCTACAAAGGTCGTAAAGCCTGCATACACCCCAACCTCCCCACAACCCACTTTTGGGATCACACTGGGTATGTTGTTGTATATTATCGACTGTCTGAGTGAACCCTAAACTGCTCGCAAGCAGCACGCACTTTGCTCCTATTGAATTCACTATGAGCCTGTTTGGATGGGCTTATTTTAAACAGCTTATAAGCTAAAAAAAAAAAAGTTAGAGTAGTCCAACTTATTTTTTTTGGCTTATAAGTTATTTTCAGCTTATAAGCTGCTTTAGATAAGCTAAGTCAAACGGACCCAATTATTTTTTTGAGCTTATTTTAAGCACAAAATAACTTTAAGCTGATCAGCCAAACACTCAAAAAACCTGAAAACAGCTTATAAGCAACTTATAAGCCAATCCAAACGGGCTCTATTACTGTTCCTACTATTCCTGTGCACCGGGTTTTAGCACACAGTCTGGATGCCATTTCGTATGGTAATTTCAAGGATATGAACCACAGACAGATCTCGAATCAACGCATTTAACTAAACTCCTTATTTTCAACATACATGTACATATAAAAAAGAGTTCATAGTATACGCATAATAAAATCACTCTTACTTTTGAACTGGTTTCACCTCTAATGATATCATCAGTCAAACAAGCCTCCTGATATCAGTATTTACTTCTTATCACATCAAGGAAATCTTACCAACAAAAATTTTCTATTCCCAAATAGAGAAACGACGTCGATCACCCCAATCAACCTATTGTAGCATCTAAGAAAGTGAATGAAAGCTCTTAAACAAACCACTGGCGAGATATTGCCACACAAAGCTTTTAGACTAGAGATGGGAATCCACACACTGATCAAAACATGAACGTGCAGCAGAGTTCGATGGAGCTATTTGAGAAACACAACAATTTTAGAACAGAAAAATATCTCAAACTTATATCATTCCTACTAATGATATAGCTAACTAAAAGATAGATTTCACGATTTACTTGTCGGGTAAACGATAAGAATTAAGTTCAACTCGGCTGGAGCAACTTAAGTAAACAGGCCAATCTCATTACATCATACGGGCCACATAGAGTTGCAAAACCTTGTCTCATCTAAGTTCAAATCATGAAAACACATACTAATATGTTCATTAACAAAGAGGGAAGATTCAGAAAGTTGTGCCTCCAGTTTGATGTAACATTGCATCGATTTCATCACCATCTTCCATCTCCAGCTGAAGCAAAGAAGAAAAATTGTTAGATTATAGGAAAATTTATTATGAGCGCTAAGCACATAAACAAGCAAAATGAGTGCGCTTTTCTTTGTCCCGCAGTCTTTTCCTTTCTTTTTTCTTAGGGGTTGGGGGTGGGGTGTTACTCTGCTTGTATGTATAGAGAGAGAGAGACCTCATCTGGAGTCTGCTCCACTCGAAGACGACGGCCATCAAACAAGAAGGCAATTGAATTGAAATCAACTGACTGCCTGTCACAATATGCATTCATCAATTTTTTTAGCTGAGTGCTTCTTTTGATTCTAAAGAAGACTTCGTTCCCATCCTGCAACCAATAAACCAACCAAATCAATCACTCAGTCGGCCATTTCCCTCCTCAGTAATGTGCATAGACACATTTTTCTGAAATAATAGGCTCAACCTAATCCATACCATGAAGACGAAACGTGACATAACAGAAGAGAAAAGGAACCAAAATGTTCTTAACAGAACATTAACAAGCACATATGGGATCAACCGTACTATATTTCTCCAGTCCAAAGACAGGCTTGTTAGTAGTTAGTACTAGCAAAATGAAATAGACCCTAAAACAGAAGAGTAGGTTTCTAATTAATGGTATTATCCAGCCAACCCAGGTTTACCTTGACTTAACATGGAGAACCACATAGGTACATGTAAATCATTGTTGATAGCTATAGTCCTCTATAATAAAAGCCAAAAAAACAAACCATCACTTCCCATCCTTTTGATAACTTTCTACAAAATCCATTTGTTTTAGGTAAGGTAAAGGATCCAACTTTCTACAAAATCCATAAAATCATTTAGTTCTGTAACACCACCATACAAACAAAAGCAACATCCGGACCCGCCGATTTATACTGTAAAGACACAAGACCACACAATCATTTGCATCCACAATATTAACCAAGACTAAAGTTGGTTTAAGCTTTAGCATCGATAAAACATATATTCGGATCTCGGGAAAGACAATTTACCACAATAAGTGGCACACCACTACCATCCGCAGGAACCAAATGTTGTATACGTAAACTAAAACTAGCATCAAAACAACAGAAGTGACAGAGAGATCTTCTGTCATACAGAAGAATACCATACAGATGATTCAATCTATTTTAGAAGCTTTTTAATCCTTGTAAGAAGAATCAAGGAAGTACTGGATCTGTTTTCTGTGGGTTTTAAAATGGAACCTAGCACTGCCTTTGTGCTGAACTTTATACTAACAATTATTACCTTTCTCAACAAAACGAAAAATAAAAGTTTTGTCCCAAAAAAACTACCTGGATACATTATTCTTATATTCTTTGCAATAGAAGCCTAAACTAATACTCCCTCCGGTCCATTTTACTTGTCCATGTTTTACTTGGCACACCCCTTAAGGAGCAATATATAAAATGACAATTTTAATATATCACCCATAATGATTACTATAAGTCATCTAAATTATTGAAATCAATCAAACATACTTTAAATATTGGACAGCCAACTAACAACTCCTTGAAGTTTACAACCCAATAATTGAATATTGGGTTCAACACTTGACGTATTCCCTATTAAAAAGTTCTAGAGCCAAAAATTCATCATCTTATACTTCCATTTCTTCAAAAAATATTCTCATGATACATTTTCTAAATTACAGAATTACTGTTACTCCCTCCGTCCATTTTTACTTGTCTAGTACACTAAAAATAAATGTTCACTTTTACTTGTCCAATTTGGAAAACCAAGAGATAAATTTACCATTTTATACCTATTTTACCTTGTTATTAATAACCCAGATTTTTCAATTCATTTGCCAACACTTTGGATTTATAACAGTCAAAGTTGGCTTTCAAATAGCTAATAAATGTCTTCAGCAGCGTCCCTCCATTACTCCACTTTATTATATATATGTGTGTGTGTGTGTTTGGGTGGAACCTTACGTTGCTTCTTAAACTTATTACACTTGTATCTTACCTAGTCGCGTCTGTTTTCTTTTTTTAATTGAGAAGGTAACATCTAGTCGTGGCTGTTACCTTCTTTTTTTGCTCCTCATTTTGTCTATGCTTATTACTCCCTCTAGATAAAAAAAGAGTGTCCACTTATCAAATCAAGAAAGAATTAACCTTATTTTTCAAAATTTGCCCCTATTAAGTGCTATGTGATCAAATCCCAATACCTATTTTAATTTAAATAAGGGCAGTTTAGTCAAATTACCTATTTTTTGTTCTAAGAGTTAGTATTTTCTTAAGGGTTGTGTAAATGACTAAGTGGACACTCTTTTTGATCCAGAGAGAGTATCAAATATATCCTACCTTTTTATACTAGCTTTACCCTTATAGGTTTATCCTTCAAATTTGGTGGTGTGTGACACTATATAAAGACGGAAAATGATAACCAATACAGTACAATACGATACATTATGAAATAATACGTAACAACCATCGAAACAGAAAGTAAACTAAGTACTACTTTTAACAAAGGAAACCCTAGTTGTCCAATACGCTATGTATGTGTAAAAGAGCATATTGTAAGGGAAGAGAAAATACCTGGCCTTTGACTTTGAGATTGATGTGAGCAGCTTGATCGCCTGTGGGCTTCTTGTCTTCCTCTGTTGACATTCTTTTTCTCTCCCAAACCCTGAATCCAAAAATAAATGATGCTCATTTATTTCTATCATTTTATATTTGGACTTGGTTTTGTATGGGTCACTGCTCTGGCCCAAGCCCTTTAACCCTATTGCCTTAAATATCACGCATCTCTTTTACTTATGTAGTTAAACCAGGGATCGGAATAGATAAAGAGAGTTAAAAATCCCACAATATATTCTCTCTGAATAAAACAATTCCAACAAATACATTCCAAAATAATTTCTAACAAATAAGGACCTGTTTAGCCATGAGAATTTCTCACTTTTTTCACTTTGTTTGGAAATCAGCTTTGCTTTACGGCTTAGAAGTTGTATCCAAAATTTAGAAAACACCTAAAATCATATTTCCACCTTAAACTTTTTTTTCTTTTTTGTACGTTCAAACAATCAAATATTTTTTGCAAAAATTATAAGGAAACACAGTTCCAACTTCGAAATTCCAAATAAAGTGAAAAAATATTTGATTTTCATCCCAAACGCTTACTTAAAATGACACATGTACAAAAGCTACTCAAAAAATGCTTTTACGTGAAAGTTGAAACCTCAAAAGTGAATAATTGAGCAGGCATTTTGACATTATTTGATTGAAATATAAAAGGAAAAAAGTACTCACTCCGTCTAATTTTACTTGTCCGCCATATTAAAAATAATTTTTCAATTTTATCTGTCTACTTTCAAAAATCAAGAGATAATTTACTAGTTTTTTTTTCTATTTAACACTTAGTATTAATAAGTCAATTCCTTTTTCCAACACTTTGAAATGTTTTTTTTTTTTTTTTGATAGGTAACTGAAAGAATTTTATTGAAGTAAAGAGGGGGCCAACTTTAAGAAAAAGCTGAATAGAAGTACATCTAAAAGATAAACTTTACGGTGAGTGTAAAGAACTAAGAAACTCAGCCAACGCCTTCAGTTCTAAAACATTTGTCGAGCAGGGGCGGAGCCAGGATTTTCAGCAAGGGTGTTCATATTTTAGGACAGGGGATGTGTGAGGGGAAAAAAAAAACAACGCATGAAAAACACAATGCCTCTAATGCAAAAATAAAAAAATTGTGCCACAGTTGCAATTCGAACTCGCGTCCTGAGCAAAAATTTGCACACCCTTAGTCGCTGGACTATCCTTTGTTTCTATATCAAAGTTGTTCATTACTAGTATATACAAAGTTCTATATTTAACATAGGCTCCGCCACTATTGTCGAGGCTACGTTGCACCAAAAATTAAGCAAAAATATACATTTGTGTTTTAGATTAACTATATTATCCTTTTTGCTATAACAAACTTTAGCATTTCTGGCTTTCCAACACTTTGAAATGATACTAGTTAAACTTGGCTTGGCTTAATATGAAATTTTGGCTCAACAACTAACTTTTTATGTGGAATATGTGAATTGTCGGAATCAATTACTTAATTAGTTGGATGCGTATTTTTTTGAAAACCTTATTTGGTTTCAATCATTAAGCAATTAGCAATAATTAGATAATATGACAAACTTTTCATTCTATTTTCGATTTTTAGTAGGTGTGTCGAGCCAAATACGTGATCAGAAAACAAACAAAACATTATTTGACAAGAGGACTTTTAACAAACACTTGATCTGCATTTCAGGTTTCTTCGTCTCTTCCTCTTTTCACATTGAGCACTCACAACATTCTCCTCTTGCTCTTTACTCTTCTCACTGCAAAACTCGTTCTCGTTCATTTCAGTAAACATCAATGGTGAAGAACAAGGCATGGAGAATAATACCAAGACCCCTTCTCGAAACAGTCCTCAACAACCACGCTCAACACCACCGTGTCCCTCAACCCCTTTTTCTCCACGGCCCACGTGGCGTCGGAAAAACCACCCTCATTCTTGAACGTAAGCTAATTGCTTCACTCTATTACACTATTCATTCTTATATTAACTCCAAATGGGTTTATTGTATTTTATACAAGCCCTTTTTAAAATTTTGGCATAAGGGTAGGAGGTGGTTGTCCTTATGCCGAGAGTCTATCGAAAACATGCTCTCTACCTTGAGCTCTCAAGGTAGGGGTAAAGTCTGCGCATACTCTACCTTCCCAGACCCCACTCTGTGGGATCGAAATGGGGTTTCAATGGAGGAATACCCGGAGTGCGTTACTTATTCTCCTCATTTACTTTTCCTTCAGTACTAGTACTCAGTTATCACTTATTTTTCGATGTGTATTAATAGCTATTGCTGCATTTGTTTTGTATCTTGCTATTGTGTTGTCTATTTTCTTACAATCTTGCATCGGATACCTTTCCTTTGAACTGAGGGTCTATCGGAAACCTCCTCTCTACCCCCACAATCAGTGTATTACACAATATTTTCATATTAGCGATTACCAATCCAAAATTCAGAGTCAAACGGGTTTAGTGTATTATACACACACACACACACACACACATTTTTAATTTTTGGCATAAGTAATTTTTGACCTTATAGATAGGAGGATAGGAGGATATGAGGGTTGCAGATTAGGGTAGGAGGTTAGTAGTTAGTTGAGTGTTGTCTCGCTTTGCGGGATAGGCTTGGTGGTAGTTTGGAGCACCATATCTGTCGTATCTGTTTCTACTTTCTTACCAGTAGTATTAGCACTATTCTCATAGTTTTTTGTTCTTTGGTTATCGTATTATTTCGCTCTATGCTATGTATTGCCTTCCTTATTAGTTGTCATGTCTCCTTCATTTCCGAATTTCCTTTTTCAAATTGCTTTGAATTGTCTTACTTGAGTCGAGGGTCTATCGGAAACAACCTCTATATCTCCACGAGGTAGGGGTAAGGTCTGGGTACGCTCTTACCTTCCCCAGACCCCACTTGTTGGTCTACACTGGGTATGTTGTTGTTGAACTTGCTAACTAGACATCGGTTTTTTTGTGTTACTACAACTATGTTTTTCAGGTCTTATGGGTAAATGGAACACTGGCCCTCATATCACAGGCTACGTGGACTTTGCCGAATCCATAAAAGATCATCACCCAGTTCATGGCCAATCATTTCCATGGGGTTCTTGGTCTAACTGTGATCCTCCTTCGCTGCCTTTTCTTAGAAATCAACTCGAAAGTTGCTTGGAATCGATGGCCCAGAAAGGTATTAAGCTTGGAACTATAAGTTCTCATCAGATTTTCACTGTTTTGAGTAAATGGCATGGGCTCAATACAGCACTTAAACAGATCCTAGATGGTAGTAATTCCAACCCTAGAAAGGCTGTTTCAGTTAGGAATAATTCAGTGTTGAGTTTATGGGAAAGGGCGGTTTTTGCGTCAAGTGTTCGATTAAATGCCCAAGAGAAGGGTGGGTTGAGTTTGGAGGAGGATACATATTATAGGGAAACAACGGGGGCTTTGAATTTGGCTAAAGAGGTTATAAGGGTGCAGCAGAAGTGGAGAGCTAACGCGATTAAGCATTTGAATCAGACCGGTGGGTTTTCAAGGCCCTTGGCCAATTCAGCAACTGATTGGCCCTGTTTGTTATTGGAACTCCTTTCATCCGCCGCTGAAATAGATTATTTCCAGGTAATCGGAATTAAGTTGGGTTTTTGATTTCATGCAATTATAGGAGTTTAAATTGGTATCGGACAAGAAAAATGGCTATTTATATGTATTGGTGGAAATTACAAATGGGGAGCTAATACCTGAAATACGAATAACTTGTGTCTTGTGCTTTATATAATATGATGTTTTCTTGGTTGGACATGTCAAAATGAATAGCCGAAGCTGGTGATAAACAATATTGAAGTTCTAAAGAATGCAATACTGACGGATGATTCTACAGTCCGTGCATCCTTGTATCATGATAGTCTGATATGGAGAATAATAGCCTTGGGTGCAAATGAGAGATCTCTTCCAGTTATTCTTGTAACATCTGATAGGTAATGCCACTTAAAATTTTCTTTTAGCCTAAGACCAAGTCGTTGTACTTACATTTTATAATGCTCTGTTGCATCATGTTTGAAATGCATGTGTTATGTCTAGGACCTGCATTTGTCATGCATCTCAATGGATCAAATCGTCAAACTTTCATTTTATAATGTTCAGTTGCATCATGGGTTTGAAATGTATGCATTATGCCTCATGTTATATCTAGCATCTAGATAAGTCACACAGGTATACATGGTGCCTCTCTTAGTTCAGAAATTTCAAGTTTAATAGTCACAGAATACAGATAAAAAGAAGTGTAGCACTCCAACTTCCATATTCTATAGAAGAAATGCGGTGAAGTGCTATGACCTTATTTAAAAAAAAAAGGCTTTAAGGTGATAGGTCTTTTGTGGTTGAAGTGCATGGAGTGTAGAAGAATATAAGTGGCATGAGGTGGTATGTGCGAACTGCTACTTATCCTCCTTGGCACATCTGATGCATGTTTGAACGTGGAAACCCTCTGTATCTTCTATGAATTAGGAAAGCTAAAGTATGCGTCAGTTTTTTTTTTTACAATTACCATGAAATCTTTGAGGGCCAGTTGCCACTGTTTGAACTCGGCATATAATGGTCCCCTCTCCTCTACCCTTCTCCACTTAAATATCAGGTTTTTTCTTTGACTCATGATGTGCACCTAACCTATGCATTATGTGTTGCGCTCTTACCACTAGACCGAAGTCCTGAGGGGCAGTATGAGTCGGTTTTTCATTCAGTAGGTCCCAAAAGAATGATCTACATCCTGGATTTGTGCAAAATGCATCCCTTGAATTGAATATGTGAATTTATGTAAGCTTCAGTGGTGCACGGGATTAGGATGCTTTGGAGGTGAAACTACATTGTGGCATCAAACATCATCAAAGAAACTTGGTGCATCATTTGTTTAGAATGCAATGGGTGATGCCGGGCACAATGAAGGAGGCTTTGCATAGTTGGAATCAGAGAAGAGGGAAGAGAAGATGAAGGGAATGGAGTGTCGTCCCTTTAGCAATCATGTGGGTCATTTGGAAAGAGAGAAATAGGAGGGCATTTGAAGGGGTGGAGCAAGATTTTTTAAAGTTGCAAAGTAGTGTTTTATATCTAGTTTTCTTTTGGTGTGCTTATGGGGTCCCTATTTGTATAGAGGATTGGGCCTCTTTTGTTGAGAATCATATTTTGGGGTGGATTCTCTCCTTTTGGTATACGGCTTATATACGGGGATTTCCCCATTTGTTAATAAAAATATTTACCTTATCAAAAAAATTACTGTTGCTTGTCTAACCGGTAGAATTGATGCCCCTTTATGAGAAAACCATAACCACATGTAATGTACTTGCAATATAATGATCTTGCTTTGCAGAATAAAATACTCTTGCTGTCTCACCTGCCTTTCAGTAGTTATATTCATATTTGATTGTTATATGCTCTGAAGAACTATCTTTAGCTTCCTTTTAATTTGATTTGGAGATTCAACACTTAACAAGAAAATTATTGCAGCTACTATTCTTATCGTGCCTATATGGATTTTGGATTTCCGGACATTTTCATCTCACGTGAGGTAAACACATCAGAATTATTTAAACTTACTTCTCCACCTCTCAATGGGTGTGATTGTATGAATCTTTTGTTTATTAGCTTATCAAGTAAAAAGAAAGAGGATGTGAAGCTATTGCACAATTTTTTCTATGTATTGCTTTGGTAAACTACAAAAGTGTTATGATGCAGTTTAAACCTTTTTCTACTGCCTTGTCTTGATGGGGGATCTATAAAACTATGAAGGATTTTCTCAAGCGCATGCTTGTTGCATATTTTCTTCGCTTTCCCTCTTTATTTTGTTTATTATTGACATGTTTCTTCATTGAAGTGATAGTGCCATCTTTCTCGTAGTGGTTAAATTTTATAGGCAACTTAATTTGTGTATGTCTGGTTTCTGTTTGTCTTGCACGTCTTACTAAAATTTGCTTTTTCTTGTGAACTATGGATATATCTAACTTTATTTTTATTTTTTGATAAGTAGCTTTGATACATATCACTTTGTTGGAAATGCAGACTTTTGGGTGGACTCCTGCAGAAGCTAAAATGCATATGGTTGATGACTATTTTAGTCAATCAGAGGTATAGTCTTCTTTACCACAGATATACAATCATAAAAATATGCTTTTTGGCTCAAATTATATCATGATGATGATTTTGCATTCGGCTGATCTTGAGCTCACTTATTTTGCAGTGGAATGTGATTGTTGAGGTGCTAGGACCAAATCCAAGACATCTATTTGAGATTTATGCACTCAAGCTAAGTAATTACTACCAAAAGTGAGTACTTATTTTCTTATATTACAATTGATCTACGGCAATAGAAGCTCCCAGCTCGCGATTGTCATATAAAGATCGTGAAACCCAGTCAATTTCATAAACTGCTGATCTGGGGTTGTTTTTCTTATAAGAACAATAGAAATTCCAAGTATGCATTACACTATGAGGGGAAATGAGGTTGACCAGTTTCTTGGGTATATTAAAATAAACCATTTTCCCAAGAGAGACCAATAGTACTGGTCATTTTTGTGTTTTTTTTTTTTAAATCAAGTGCCAATGGACAGCTTTTGGGAACTTCCTGGAAAGCTTGCTATGGCATGTAATCTGCAGCAATTCACATATTACTTTTTCTTTGGAAAGGAAAATGGAAGGGGTCTCCGGGAAAATAGACTAAGGTAGGGAACATTGTCATAGACAACTTTACATCCCATGTTTTCCAAGAAAGCAACTTCCCTTTATCTAGATATTTCCAGTGCAATCTCTAAATCCGTCATCATTTGTCATGGTGGGGTTACATAGTTCTACTTTTTTGTTTTGGCTGAAGTATTGTTCCTTTATACATCTTATATCTCAGCTTTGTGATTTACAATGCATGCGTCATTCCTTCTTCGCCTTTTCCCTAATATTGTCTTTTATTCTCCTTGTATATGTGACTTAAATCTCATTTAGATATGTGCGAAAATTGTCATTTCCTGTTAACATATGTGGAATACTGTTAGATAATTTTGCCATCCTCGACTAAATTATAATCACATATTAAGCCACTCCTATATTTTGTGGCATCTAGGGTCATGAGTGAGAAGAGCAGTAAATTTGAGGATATCGTGGACGCATACTTGGCATATCTTCAAGTAAGTTCCAGAATAAATACAATTTTCACTGCTTTTGGTTTTTAACTTGTTTCAGTTGTGGAGCTTTTACCCCTGTAAGTGTATCAGCTGAAGTTTGTGAGTCAGATAAATGTTAAGGAAAAAAAAAAAAAGAACAAAAGGAAAACCAACTTTTCAGAATCTTCTTATCTTGGGATTCCTTTAAACCTGTTGATTTTGATCAGGATGCTCCTTTTGAGTTCGTTCATAAAAATGAAGGCATGTTTCAGTTTCTATCACTTACTAGATGTGGTATGTCCGTGCAAACCCGGGCCCAACAAATTGAGATTGAATTACAATTCTTCGTACTTCTAAACATAGATTAAATGCCATTTCATCGATTCAGACCACACCAACTTCCAATTGGCAAAACATAAACTAAAGCCAGGATAAAATAAAACTACAAAATTATACATCAAAGAAATATTTGTATTGTTCGAGCATGACACAAGATTCTTTGGTCGTGTATTTCTTCATTGCTTGCAGAGTGCAACTCGTACTTCAATTCATGCCAGCGCACAACACGTGTTTCTAGACTGCACTTCATGCAAAAACACGGCACTACAAGTCTACAACCTCTAATAATAGAAACACAAGTTAATAAAACACACCTAATGGAGGTCTCAGGTTCGAAACCCCTACCTACGACAGCAGGGGATTTGCCTTCTGGGTCGAGCTCGTCGCACGGGGCTTGCCTAGTGCGGGTTATCTCTCCTGTGTTGTTTGCGAGCTATTACACAGGAGCTGGGTTTACCCTGTGCGCACCTGAAGGGTAGCGGCTGCGGGTTCCCATGTTATTAAAAAAAAAACACACACACACACACCTAAAGATGCAGATGTAACTCATGTAAGAGGCAATGTCCGTATTTCCATATTAATAAAGCAAAAGCAAATACTCATTGTAGAACCTTAATCTTTTTGCTTCTGTGTTTTACCAACACTAACAACTATCTTCGATCCTACAAAACAGAGCATATGCTCGATTGCTTCAGCCGAACTGAACAACCAAACATGTGGTTAATGATCAGTAGGTTAGAAAATAACAATACAACCCTTTCTACCAAGTGATTTGTTCAACATATAACAAAAATCACTGGTTAGTCCCATCACTTACCAGGTTGATGACCAACTTTTTATTTAATCACAGGACCTGTGAAATTCAGTACATACGCACGCCTTATATTCTAACAGCCAGATTTAAATGCATACAATATTTTATTTGTAACTATAAGACAATTTTGAAGGAACTACTTGGAGTTCATACATGAATATGCACCAAATTAGGTGATGCACTTCTATAAATCTCACCTTTTATACTTTGAATTCTTAAGTAGAAATTGTTAAGGTATATATCTCAACAAAAATCACAGCAATAGTAAACCTAACCACATGTCTACCAACAGAACAGAGGTAAGAACTCAAGTATTAGTACCAACCAAGTGTGGAATACCTCCAAAATCAGTCCAAAAGATGCCAGTTAAGGGGTCTAAACTCTTTGAAGACATGTATGGTGTGAAAAGAGACGGACTTCAAGAGTTGGTAGTTTTCTGTTATAAATTCTACGGCTAATGAAGTGCGTTATGGCTTTCTTTCTGTTTACTGTAACCATGTACTTGTGTCACCACAACTCATGGTGGTGTTTACAAGGATTACCAGTTAGCTCAGTTAATTTGTTGATGACACTTCCACTTTCATGGCTGCTATTCTTGACTCTGCCAATATAATTCTCAATTCAGGATGCCCTAATATACATTTCAGACATTTGACTTTATATTTGAACAGCTTTATTTGTCACTCTCGAGGAGTTGAGAATAAAATAAAAACTTTCATTATCACTTTTTTGAAGTTCTTTAGTTAAGAACAAACTATACCCTATCATTGTCAGCTAATGTCTTGCCATAGGATTAGTTCCTATGTTGCTCGGACTCGGGTGCGGGCGTCGGATACGGGTACGGATCTAGAGGTCGGATTCGTCATGATCTAAATTTTAAGATTCGTGGGTACGGGTCTAAGGTACGGATACGGGTGCGGGGATTCAGCAAAAAGCAATTCAGAATTCTAAAAATAGAGTTATAAAACCTAAATTATGAGATATTATGTAGAAAACCTAAGGAGAAAATATTGATCGAAGAGAATCTCGGAAGGAGATAACAGGAAAAGGAGTGACATAGAAATTTCTATATACAAGTTATTCCATTTTCTTCAATTTCACCATAGCTTTTGGTTTGACTACGTAACGTCATTGAATCTGTACCGAATTTCTCCCCCGATTTTGGTCGAAGTACCCAAAATTGGTTGACCAAATCGGGTATGGATTCGACACCCACACCCACACCCACACCCCTGTCGTGTCGACACAGGTGCGGCACCGAAAGTGAAGAGTCCGAGCAACATAGATTAGTTCAACTACCTTTCGGGCAACACATGCCAAGTTGCCAACAAATGATTTGATTTCATTGTGTAGCTTTAACTTGCTGATCAAATGAACAACTGTGTGGAGCAGGGAGTAAGAGGAAGAGATAACAACCTTATCCACATAATTAAATCAAGTAGTAATCTAAGTTCTTGATAAATCACCAACGAAAACACTACCACTTATCAAGTGATGAGGTAGGAAATACATTAGTCTTCTTTAACAATGTCCAGAGATGCGGCAAAATGATTTGCTCGATTGTTCCTCCAATCAACAACTCCTTCAAATCAGTACTTGCCTGTGAAATGCTGAGAATTAAGATCGTGTTGAGGCTTTACAAAATCTCTATAAATAAAAATATTGGCAGAAACTAATATTTGCAATTGATTTAGAAGCACTTTTCCAATTGTAGTTAACAAATGAAAATCTTATGATTTTCTTGTCTTCACAAGATCTGGTCTTATATTAGGAGGTATAGGAAGCATGGTATCAGGTATGTCTGTCATACTATAAAAATCCAACATGATAAATAGAAGGGTCCTGGTGTTTGTGGAGAGTTGATAAATCCATCAAGAATATCTGGAGAATGATACCTGCTTGCATTTTTTGGAGTATTTGGTTAGAGAGGAATAGGAGATGTTTTGATGGGGTCTCAACTCCCATATGCTCTTTAAGGACTAAATGTATTTCTAGTTTATTTAGTTGGTCCAGTGTGACCTCAGTAAATAGTCCAGATCAGTTGCTGGACTTCACTAGCTCTTTAGCTCTGGCTTAGTCAGTTTTTGTATAGAAGCCAGGAATATTTTTTGTAAGCTTCAGTGATTTATCTTGTAACTACTGCATCTTCTTGATGCTTTTTTCTTTAATGAAATCACTTACTTCATAAAAAAAAATAATAGAAACAACTTAATAATTGGATGTACAACCGAGTCTTGTAATACTAGCGCAAAATGTTGCACACACGAAGAAACAAAAACTGAAAGTACAACTGAATCTTGTATAGAAGTGCAAAATGTTGCACACACGAAGAAACAAAAAATGAAAGTAAATTGCAGAGCGATACCACCTGAGTACGAAATGCTGAACACACAAAGGAAACATGAAATTACTGAAATGCCCTCAATCAGCAATGTAAATGACATTTTGCAAGTATTTGAGCTTGCATTCGTGATACTGCATTTGAGCTTGCCTTTGAATCACGTTTTACAGCTCATAGTTGAAATTAGTGAAATGCCCTAAACAATAATGTAAATTACATTAAGCAGTCATGTCGATCCGAGTCTTCAACCCATGCTTCTATAATAGTAGAAATAAGCTATAGGTACATTGGACTTTGCAACTATTTGAGCTTGCATTTGCGTCACTAATTCTTGTTTTATTTGCGATATTTTATTCATGACTAATTCTTGTTTTATTTGCCATATTGTATTCATGTACAAAGTTCAAGTTAGCTTTCGTACAAGCTCATTGCTGCTAGTTTTCTCTCCCATATAAAAAGATTTATACAACTCTACAACTAGGAATAGGCAGATATCTATGAATACAATTGATATAAATGAGTAATGTGCTGAATTATCTCGAGGAAACTTGGTTGATTTTCAATTCATTACAAAGTCAAATGTCTTTTTCCATTTAGTTAAAAGTTTTCGAGCTATATATTTCATTACTTAGTGAGAGTTGTGCCTTGCATCTTGATTTGTTTGACCCAGAATGCAGACTGATAGAGAGACTGTCAAGGGAAAAAAAAAATTAAGGAGTTCTGAATATAATTTGCATCCTTGAGATATCACGATTATGTGAGGAAGTGTCTCTAGTTTTGGTGCCTTAGTTTGGAAAAATTGTACATGAGTTCGGATTATTAAGCTAATTAAAATAGTATACAGAAAATTAAATGCTGAAAAACACTGGATTGGGGATCATAAGATAATTAAGACAATATCCATGTCACAGCAGCTGCAAATAGAAATCGAGCAGACTTCTTAAATTTGTATAATATTCGACTTTTCAATTACGAAAATGTTTCACGGCCAACATATGAGAACTTCCAAATGTTTAGAATCTTTGCTGAAGTCTAAGCCCTCTGCTATTCTTACCTGTATTGTAGGTAACAGTAGTTAATCCTGCCATGGATAGAGCATTGTCACTTCTACAGAAGTTTGCAGTTGATGCACGAAATGGAAGAATTTTGAAGGACAAGCTAAGTTTTGGTGCTCCGTGGAGACACCCTCCGTCTTCTGATGATCCTACATTGTGTCGTCAATGGGCTAAAATTCAACTTATGGACTTTGTTCAGTGTCTTGTGAATACAGAATTTGGGGTATCTTTCATCTTTTCTAGTTTGTAAGCTAATAAGCTGGTGCTAGCTACAACTGTCTAATATAAAGCATAGCACTAAATTAGTCAATGTGAAGAGCATCATTTGTAGAGCTATTATTTACACGCTACTCTGTTGTTTTGTGTCTTCACTTAGAAATCATGTAAATGATGCTCTTTGCAATACTTTCTGGTCTAATTTATCAAAAAGTGCAGAAAGTATGAATACACCAGGACCATCATAAAACAGAAAAAACATTTGAATCATCCTGTTTGTGATGGACCACATGTCTCATTATGTAAAACATCGACCTTATTGTGGCTTCTTATTTGGTACACTGCTGTGTAAAAGGATAAAATGGAAAACAAAAGTTCTGATTCCATGTTTTTGTGCTCTTGTGATTGGGAAAGAAGACATTCCAAAACTTGTTCCTAAATTATGTACATGAAATATGATTACAGTTCTTAGAGCCATTAGTATCATAGATACTTAGGCTTTTTTTTTTTTGCTCCAATTTGCAGGTCAACTACCTAGCTGATTGTAGTCTTGAAATCTTTGATGATCCATCTGCTATTGCATTATTAGAGGTACTTATTAGTCAATTATGCCTTTTCTATTGTGATGTTTCTGTGTTTTCTGTGGTTCTCATTTTTATTCTGAGTTTGAATTTCCTCCTGCGGTTGCTACAAAATTTGCTGTACAATATTTCGCTATAATTCCATGAATATAAAAGGAGGCACCATATGGAAAAAACGATGTGAATACCACCTGCCCAATAGCTGTCCAAAGAGGAAACGGAGATATTAAAAGAACTAAAAAAGTTGACACTCCTCTTACACTGTAAATTTTATGTTTACCTTTTTTTAGGTCGGTCTGCTTTATTCACAACGGGATCCATCATTCCTTCGTCCTGTTTCTCGGGGTATTCAGAGATGCCTTGTTAGATGGTAGGATGTGCATTGTCATTCACCCTGGCTTTAGAACAAGTAAGAAGCATCCACGTGTTTACGCTTTTCGTTGTGCTACAGGCTTGTTCAAGAGCGAATCCAACTGCACTCAAAGAGTTCACTCCAGTTTCTTTGGCAGCGAGTTATACGTGGGCGTAGCTATCGCCATCTGATGTTAGAAGTAGGATACAAGTAGAGGTCATTCAAGGTAATAATTTCTAATAAAACTTCCAACGGGATATTTTTGGTTATGGGTGTTGTGAACGTATTCTCTTGAGCCGAGGGTCTTTCGGAAATAGCCTCTCTATCTTTCGAGATGGGGGTAAGGTCTGCGTACACTTTACCCTCCCCAGACCCCATACTGTGGGATTTCACTGGGTATGTTGTTGTTGTTGTTGGTCTTGTGAGCGTATGTCTATCGAATAGTCTCATTGATGTTGTGATCTCACTTCTTTATATTCTAGAATCACTCTGAGTCAATGGTGTCTGATATACTTTTTTGACATGATTCGCCTGCTCACTAAGATATTGTAAGAAACAAATATAGAAAGCTATAAATATTTCTATTGAGTTCTACATCTTAATGTGGTATTCAACTTTATGTCATTTCCCTTATGCTTTTTGGCGGCTAACATACCATGTGCTATGATCTAATAGGGATATGGTGAATTAATTACTGTTGGTCAAGCTTTTTGATGGATATATGTTTACCTAAGGTTAGACTTCAATAGATTTTGTTTCCTGGAGCCGCACTCTTGCTCTTGACAAGCCTCTTTCATCTGATCACACTTAATAAGAGCTTTGTATTGCTGCATTTCAGGTAATTTGGGGCCAGGCTCATGGTTTACGATGATGAAGATGCCCTTTGACCATTAAAAGAATTGTAAGTAAATCTTGAAGACAATTATTAATTACCCTATCCTGTAGAAGTAGTAGGTTTTCTGTTGAGTAACCTGCCATCGAATATAAATATCTATTAAAGTGTGTTATAGCCAACACTAGGAGTGACAAACGAGCGGGTTGGATCAGATATGAGCGGGTTGAAAATGGGTTAAACAAAAACGGATAATATATCCGACCCACCCATATTTAACACGGATAAAAAATGGGTCAACCGACGGATAATATGGATATTCATATTATCCATGGTTGCAGGAATTGTCAGGTGAGAACACAAGCTAAAAGCCAAGGTTCTTACTTTAAGTTCGAAAATTGGTGGCTTGGGGTTGATGGTTTCAAAGAACTCGTTTCAAAATGGTGGACTGAATTTGAGGTCCATGGCTATCCAGATTTCAAACTCAGCATGCTGAAGTACAAGCTTAAAGAATGGAGCAGGCAAAACTTTGGGGATCTAGTCAATAAGAAGAACAGCCTATTGAATGAACTAGCTGATCTAGACCATATTCAGGATAATAGGGAGCTTAATGAAGAGGAAAAGATGATCAGGGCAACTGTTATGGCTGAATTGGAAGATCTAGCCAAAAATGAAGAAGCAAGTTGGAGACGAAAAAATCCAGGGTCTTATGGTTAAAACAAGGTGATAGATATACTAGATTCTTCCAAAGAATGGCAACATCACACAAAAGATACAACACAATTGACAGATTAATAGTTGGAGGTCAAGAAGTGGTATTTGAGGCTGATATCAAGGAAGTTATGGTTGATTATTATGAGAAGCTGTATTCAGAAACCGAATCATGGAGGCCTTCTCTGAATTATGTTAGCTGTCCCAAGATAACTGAGGAGAAAAGTCAATGGTTGCAAAGACCTTTTTCTGAAGAAGAAGTGCTAAATTCCATCATTTTATGTGCAATCGACAAGGCTCCGGGCCCCGACGGCTTTACAATGGGTTTCTTTAAAGAATGTTGGGATATTCTAAAGGAAGACCTAATGCAAACCATTCTTAATTTTCATCACAATGAATTCTTTGAGAGATCCTTCAATGCTACTTTCATTGCATTGATACCAAAGAAGAATGGGGCAGAAGAACTTAAAGATTTCAGACCTATAAGCCTTATCGGAGGAGTTTACAAGATCATCTCTAAAATCATCACAGAAAGACTGAAGATAGTCATGGGGAAGTTGATTGATGAACACCAAATGGCCTTCTTGAAAGGGAGACGAATTATGGATGCAACCTTACTAGCTAATGAGCTAGTGGACTCCAGATTCAAACAAGGAAGGCCGGGAATTCTATGTAAATTGGATATCGAAAAAGCTTTTGACCATGTAAATTGAGGCTATCTGCTGAAGATCCTGGAAGACATGGGCTTTGGGCACAAGTGGATAAACTGGATCAAATTTTGCATCTCTAGTGTCAGATTTTCTGTTCTGATAAATGGTTGTCCAGCAGGTTTCTTTCAATCTCAAAGGGGTCTCAAACAGGGTGACCCATTGTCACCTTTCTTATTTTTGATTGCTATGGAAGGTCTTAATCACATGGTTAGGACAGCTAAATCTAATGGTTGGATTAGGGGCTTCGACTCTCAGTCCACCATTAGCAACTACCTGGAGATCACTCATTTACTATATGCTGACGATTCACTAGTTTTTTGTGATGCTGAAGTGGAGCAGATCAGACATCTCATAGCAATCCTGACCATTTTTGAAGCCCTGTCTGGTCTTCATGTCAACTGGAGCAAAAGTTCACTCTATCCAATTAATCAAGTTGATGATCTTCAGAATCTAGCATGGAACCTAGGCTGTCAAGTGGGCTCCCTCCCCACTAAGTACCTAGGGATGCCTCTAGGTGCCAAAAACAAATCCAAAGAAACTGGGATGCAGTTTTGGAGAGATGTAACAAGAAGTTGGCAAGGTGGAAAACCCAATACCTCTCTTTGGGTGGCAGAGTTACACTCATTAATTCTGTCTTGGATGCCCTCCCTACATACATGATGTCTCTCGTCCCACTCCCCAGAGGAGTAGAGAAAAAGATTGACAAACTAAGACGAGACTTTCTTTGGCAAGGTAATAAAGTTGATGATGAAAGGAGATGCAAGAACCTGGTCAAATGGGACTCAATCATTTTGAACAAGAAGGAGAGTGGGCTGGGCATTAAGAACTTGGGGTTGCACAACAAAAGTTTGTTGCAGAAATGCCTATGGAGATTCAATTCAGAGGACAATGCTTTATGGAAAAGATTCATTTCCCAGAAATATGGGATGCTAGATCAATGGATTACTAAAGAAGTTAATGGCCCTTATGGTACTAGTGTATGGAAATCTATTAGGTTCCACTGGAATGAATTTTGGGCTAATGTAAATATCATAGTTGGCGATGGCAGAAAAACTACTTTTTGGGCAGATCAGTGGATTGGCCATAACAACCTTCAATCGACTTTTCCTGACTTATACTCTATAAGCCTCCAAGCTCAAGCACAAATCAGTCAAGTTTGGAGCCCTCAAGGATGGGATCTTATTTTCAGAAGAGCTCTCAATGATTGGGAAATTGAAAGCTTAATCAATATGCTCCAGCTCCTAGCCTCTTTTGGAGGAACTTCAGCTTATCCTGATAGACTAAGATGGAAATTAAACAACAAAGGAACTTTCTCTGTTAAGTCTGTTTACTGGAACCTCAACCATAGTACCACCCTGATGGAGATTTGGCCCTGGAAGCTCATTTGGAAAGTAAAAATCCCTTTCAAGGTCTCTTGTTTTGTTTGGTTGGTTGCGAGGAGGGCATGCCTGATCCACGAGAAACTACAAAGAAGAGGTTTTCAGATTTGTTCAAGATGTTTCTTATGTGGCCAAGATGGTGAAACCAATAAGCACCTTTTCTTACACTGCAAGACAACTACAAATCTGTGGAACATGTTCTTTTGTATCCTTGGTATCAATTGGACTATGCCTAATACTACTGTTGAGCTTCTCAGATGCTGGAAGAGTGTAGGGAAGAGAGGTGGAGAAGAAGATTGGTGGCAGATCATCCCAACTTGTGTTTGGTGGACAATATGGAAGGAAAGGAACGCTAGAATTTTTTTAGGGCACTAGTAGCTCTATCCAGAAAATTAGGATGAATTGTCTAAATCTTTTCTATTTTTGGTGTAAACAAAATTTGTGGGGGGAGATAGGAGGCCTGGTAGATTTAATAGGACAAGTGTAAGATTTTGTTGGGTGCTCCTTATACTTTTGCTGTAAAGATTACAATTCAGCTTCAGTTGAAGCTGAATTTTACTGTGAATACAAGTCGTTACCGATATCAAAAAAAACAAAGAAGTAGACAAATGAGTATTGATAATATGGATATCCATATTATCCATCTGTTGGTAAGTAATCAAATGTCATTAGTAAAGCATCAAGAAGATGCAAGGTTACAGGTGAGCAAAAGAAGCTGCTTCAATCAAAACGGGAAGCAAACTGTGACAAAAACCTGTAAAACAGCCAAAAGGAATCCTGCCTATTGTACTAAGCTAAGCTAAAGATAGGGAACTAACAAAATCCAAAAAAGTATCCACACTGTTTACAGGGGTAAGAAAATGCCAACTAAATAAGCACTCTAACATCTAGCCTTGAGAGTACTAATAGGAGTTGAGATTCCATCAAAGCATCTGCTATTTCTCTCCTTCCAGAGACACCAAAAAATAACTGTAGGGATCATTCTCCAGATTCTTTTGATGGTTTTTCCAACTCTCCACAGTGACCAGCTTGCATAGGCATCTTTCATGGATAAGGGCATTACCCAGTGAAGCCCAGTTAAGGAGTAGAACAAATGCCAAAGGTCAGCTGCTGCAGGACAGTGTAAGAATAGATGGTTTACTGTTTCATTGTCCTGCCCACACATGAAACATCTATTGATAAGAATTATTCCTTTCTTCTTGAGATTGTCTTGTGTTAGGCAGGATTCTCTAAGAGCAGTCCAAGTGAAGCAGGAGACTTTGAGAGGCTGCCTAGTTCTCCAGATATGTTTCCAAGGCCATTCGTCAAGAATGCCATTTTGAGAGCTCCAGTAGTTATAACTCTCCTTTACAGTGTAAATTCCATCCTTTGCTTTGCCCCAAAGAATTCTATCTGTATCTTCAACCACCATATGCTTGCCCTCCAATGTTGCTAGAAGATTGAGGAAGTCATTGATTTCGCAATCTTGCAAGTTTCTTCTGAAAATTGGACTCCAACAGTTGTTGTCCCGGTATTGAGCAATTGTGGCATCCTTGTTAGAGGCTATCTGGAACAAAGAGGGGAAAGAATCTTTCAGTAGAGTGTCCCTAAGCCATCTATCTAGCCAGAATCTAATTTTGAGCCCATTCCCAGCCTTGAAAGAGACACTTTGAAAAAAGTCTCCCTGCAGACTACTGATAAATTTCCACACCCCCACACCATATGGTTCATTACTCTTCTTTGGCCTCCAGTGGTCTTCAATGCCAAATTTTGCTTTAATGATGTCCCTCCAGCAACCTGCTTCATTCTGCCCATATCTCCATAACCACTTCATGAGCAAGCTTTTGTTATGAAGCTTTAGATTTCTGATTCCCAACCCTCCATGGACCTTGAGTTGAATGACAGATTGCCATTTTACCGAGGGGAATTTGTGAGTATTGCGGTTGCCCTCCCATAGGAATTTTCTTCTGAGCCTATCAATCTGCTTTAGAACTGAACTTGGCATTGAAAAAAGTGACATGCAATAGGTGGGGATGCTGTCTAGCACACCATTGATAAGAGTAAGCCTACCTCCCATAGATAGGTATTGCATCTGCCAAGTTGCCAGTCTTTTCTCCATTCTTTCAATAACACCATTCCAAATTCCAACTGATTTATTTTTAGCACCCAAAGGAAGTCCCAGATAAGTTGTGGGGAGGGAACCTGTTTTGCAGCTGAGGATGCTAGCAAGTTCCTCCAGGTTAGCAACTGTATTAACAGGGTAAATGGTACTCTTAAGCATGTTGATATGAAGGCCTGAGATGGATTCAAAGATCATGAGAGTAATGTTGAGGTTGGAGACTTGCTGGTTGTCGGCTCCACAAAATATCAAGGTATCATCTGCATATAACAGATGGGAAACAATTATTGAAGTGGAGGGACAAGTACCTACTTGGAAACCTTGAATCCATTGGAGTTCTTTTGCCTTAGCTAACAACTTTGAGAGTCCTTCCATGGCTAGGATGAAAAGGAAAGGAGAGAGAGGACCCCCCTGCCTAAGGCCCTTTTGAGAAAGAGAAAAAACCCACTGGACTTCTATTCACTAAAATTGAGAATTTACTGTTGATATGCAGAAATAAATCCACCTTTCTCCAAAGCCCATTTGTTTCAAGATGTTGACAAGATAAGCCCAGTTAAGTTGATCAAAAGCTTTCTCAGTGTCTAATTTACATAGGATACCAGACTCTCCACTTTTAATTTTTCAGTCTAGCACCTCATTAGCAATCATAGAAGCATCTGTAATCTGCCTATTTTTCATAAAAGCACTCTGTTGCCCTGAAACTAGAGATCCCACCACCTTTTGCAACCTCTCAGCTAGAACTTTTGCCAGCAGTTTGTAGACACTGCCAATTAGACTAATAGGCCTGAAATCTCTGAGTTCCACTGCTCCTTTCTTCTTAGGGATTAGAGCAATGAATGAAGCATTACAGGATCTTATCATTTGGCAGTGCTGATGGAAGAAATTGAGAGCTGCTACCAAGTCTGATTTAATAAAGTCCGAAGATTTCTGATAGAAAGCCATAGTGAAGCCATCCGGGCCTGGGGCGTTGTCAGGGGCACAAGCCATGAGAGCAACTGAGATTTCTAATTCAGAAAAAGGAATTTCAAGCTCCTCCTTTTCTACTGTGCTAAGAGAGGCAAGTCCCTCAAAAACAGCTGAAGGTCTCCAAGTTTCTGTCTCTTCGTAGACTTGTTGAAAATAATCCAGAATACCCTCCTTGATCTTTCCTTTGTCTTCAATCATTTCATCCCCTATCTTTAGTCTGTCAATGCAATTACCCCTCCTGTGAGAGTTTGCCATTCTTTGGAAGAACTTCGTATTCTTGTCTCCATCTTTTAGCATCTTGATTTTTGTCTCCATGAAATTCCTTCTGCAATGGCAATCTGCTGAAGTTGCATTTTCAGGTTGAGTGATTGCATTTTCTCCTCTTCTGATAGAGTTCTAAGATCAGCCTCCTGATCTAGCTTCCCCAATTCCATTAGAGCCTTGTTCCTTTGGACTTCTATTTTCCCATATACCTCTTTATTCCATTTAGTTATATCCCTCTTGAGATTTCTGTGTTTCTAGATGAGAACAAAGTCCGGAGTGCCCAAAACAACGTAAGAGTTCCACCAGCCTCTTACCATTTCAATGAAGCCCTCTGACTGCAACCACATGTTCTCAAACTTGGAAATAAGAGGGTGAAGCTTTCCAATCCCCACTCTCCAAAATAATAGGCTTGTGATCTGAGAGAACTCTAGGCAATGTGTACTGTTTAATGGCATTGAACATTTCACTCCATTTAGGTGAGATGAGATACCTGTCAATTCTTAAGGCTTGGAAAGGCTCCTCCCCTCTTGACCAAGTAAATTGAGCTCCCTGAAGTGGAGGGTCAATCAGTTCCAAGTCCAGAATTGTGTTAGAGAACCCCTGCATGGCCCTAGATCTTCTGTTGCAGTTCATTCTTTCCTTTTCAAATCTACAGACATTGAAATCCCCTCCTATCACCCACAAATCAGACCATAAACCCCTAACAGATGTTAATTCTAGCCATAGATCCTCCCTTTCTGGATTAGTGTGAGGTCCATAGACACCTGTGAAAACCCATTTGAAGTCCTCACATAGACTTTCAAATCTACAAGAAAGTGAGAATCCGTGTCCAAACACTGGAGAGCATCTGTGTCCAAACTCGACCCATGCAGCTTTAAACTGTCAGCTTCTCAAATCACAGAATCCTTAGACACCCTTGCGTTGGAAGTTCAAGCTTCGAAGCTCAAGGATTTGGAAAATATGGAGGGGGGAATTTCTCAATTGGAAGCAGACGATGAAGCTGATAGGGCAGACTCTTTGTTAGGTGTATGCAGTCCAAATCTCTCCAATTCTCAGACTCTTCTCCTCTGATTCTGATTTTTCTTCAATCTCCTTCAATAAGTTTCTTCCTCTAGCTTGGCATGGCGAGCTTCACAATAAAAAAATTGACATTCCGGAGGTGGTGAAAACTTCTAAATGGACTAAATTGACTATGATGAAAGCATGCAAAGTGTTGGGAGTGAATGTTGCAGGTTTTGAGCATGAATTATTCGACATTATTTTGAGAATGGAGGAAAGGAAAAAAGCACAGCTACTAGTACAGAACAAGAAAACAGGGGAATCCAACAAGAAGGGGAAAAATAAACAGCAAGTGAACTCAAAAAATTGGACTGGGGACTCCAAGAAAGCAGTGGGAAAAAAGAAAGGGGCAGGTCTCAAAAGGTTCTCTCCAGATGAGAATCAAATTACTCAGCTGGAATGTACAGGGGCTTAATGAAAAGAAAAAGAGAAGCACTTTGAAATCTCTTATTCACAAATGGGGTGCAGATATTATATGCTTACAGGAAACAAAAATTGAGGAATGGAATTCTTCACTAATCAGTCAAATTTGGGGGAATAGATGGATTTCATGGGCAGAACTCAAAGCTATTGGCACAAAAGGTGAAATCTTAATGATGTGGGACATATTATCCATCTGGATATCCATTTTTTAGTGAATAATATGGATAATACCATATTTGATTCATTTTTAAATGGTATTATCCAACCCATATCTAATGGGTCGGATTGAATGGTTACTTGTTTTCTTAGCCATTTTGCCAGCCCTAGCCAACACCGAGGGGTTAAGTTTGAAGGAAGCGAAGAAGAAGGGACATTCTAGCTTTCTTCTAAAAGAACTGACCAGAATTCCCGATAAAGAAAACCGTCAGTGCTATTTCAGTTTGACATATTGCTTTATTTCCTTGTGCTAAAGCTTCTTGGCTTCCAGAGCCATAGTGCTATAGAGAAACTGCATTCTGTTTGACACTTTCACTGACATATCATGCACTGACTTGGTGTTTCCCTTAGGGAAGTTGTGTATAATCACCCTTAACGACTAATTATGACTTGTTTTGCTACTATTCTCTTATCAGAAACATTTTTCATATGCTTCGTGTGGTGTTGCTTCTTGGCTTTGATTTTTTGCTTCATCATTGGTTTTTACTTACAGTTGATGTGTAGAGTACTGTGATTTCTCTCTTCTATATTCATTGAGCTAAAGTTACATTTGCAGTGTACTGTTGGTTGGAGCTGTTACAAATTTCTTAGGTGCAATATTGTTCTCATTCATCATCTGTGATCCTTTGAGTTCTTCCCCTCTTCGGTCAAATGTAGCATCCCCACCATAGATTTTGAATGGTGAAGAATAGACCTAGAAACATCCAGACTGAAGTACACAGTCAATTGTGGACTTCTTTTATTGGAGCTTGGTGGTGGTCTCTCTTCAATACTCGAAGTCAGTCTTTTCCTTTATTTAATTGGTATGGAGGATTTTTTAATTTCATTTTTGGGTGGTGCGGAATGGAATGGAAAGGGAGAGAGAGAGATACGGCGGCAACCTTGAAGATCAGCCTGCAAATGAAGAGTAAAAATTAAAGATCACCTCAAATGAAGGGCAATCCGCGCAAAAAGAAGTATACCGTGGTAGAGCCAAATATATGGAACCCTTCGTTAGAAGATTTAATTGTGTATTTATATAGGTAAAAATTACTCTTGATATCTGTATATTAAATTTTGTCCAAGTTTAACGCAATTTCTGGTTTCGCCACTAAGAGTCTAAGACTGTATATCCTTATGTCTCTCGAACAATAAACATGAAATGATATTATTCATAATATTTGGTTAATAATGAAAAAAAAAAAGTCACACAAGTCAAATTAAAAGAAAAGGATCACTATCACTTTTTCTTATAGCGGTGTTGAAATGCCTTTCAAAAAGACAATTGAGCCACAAAGTACTCGAACCTAAATTTTGGATCTTAGGTTTTTTGGAAGTTACAAATTTACCAGTATATGATAGGCCAATAGTATGTTCATTAGTCTACTAACAAAAAGAACGAAAAATATATCTAAACTAAATGCTGTTATTAACCTCTACGAAGTGAAGTGAGAAAGATGTATCTGTCGATATAGCTCAATAGTTAGAAGTGATTATAATTTAAACTGCAGTATCACGAATTTAAATTAAATGGTCTTACAATTATTACCAATTCGTCGAAGGAAATGAAATTTTAAACAATGATAAGATCTGCCTAATGGTGGACTTTAGAGATATCGCAGGGCCCTCATATTTGGATGATTTCAAATTTGTCGGAAAATGGAGGCTTGCATCATGACAAATAAGGCATTTGGTTAAGAAAATTTGATTAGGTGTCTTAATTTCTTTGTAGAAATGAAATGTAATCATAATCATCAAGGTTCATGCACATGCTTATTTTTATTTTTTTTGGGTCCTTCTTAAAGCTTTAGTTCTCACTCAAATCAAAACCAAAGATGAAAATTGTTCATGCACAGTAATTGCTAAACTGTATATGCACCCCCCACCCCAAGTTTTCTCTTTCTTTTTCTCCTGTTTTTTCTTTACATTTTTTTTTTCAATTTTCCTTGTATATTCTATTACCTTTGACAATGATTTTGGAGCCCCCAAAAGAAAAAGAATACACAGAGAAAAAATGAACAGTCAAAATCCCATAGATAAAAGCCATAGCTCTTAGCCAAGCGTGTGAGTTTCTTTGGTTTAATTAAGTTAATTAGGAGCTTTGGAATGAGATCAAATTAAAGGTCTATTTCTTTTGTTTTTTTGATTAAGAAAATGTGTGATTCTCTATGGCGTTTAGATAGATTTAGAACGACACTAAGCATTTAAAATAGGACGAGAAAATGCACGTGCCAGCACTCGGCATAAAGATAACATGAACTTTCTAAGTTTAATTTGTTTTTTATTGAGATTTCTGTTTTATCTAGTTTTGAATTTACTCATAGAGTATCTAATTTGACGCCAACGGACAAGCATTTTTTTTTTTTGGGTCAATGAGAGCTTGGCCTAATAACTAGAAATTTAGGTTCAAAATGTTATGAAAGTTTAGGTTCATTTACCTTCTGTGATTATAGTCTAATTGTTGAGACTTGAGAGGGAGGGAAGCAAATTTTCTTCGTAAAAAAAATGGCATTTTTCGTTGTTAAAAATAGAAGAGAGACAAAACATTTACCTTCTCAGTATGTGAATTAAGTAAGCTCAAATATAATTTATGGGGCACATGACATTAGCTTTTACTTCTTAGCTAGTTATATACTTGTATTGCCTTTTTAGTCTAGAGTTGCTTTACATATTTAATAAGGATCGAGATTCTGATTGTTACTGGTGCAGAGAAAGAGCAAAATAAAAAATAAAAAAAAAAAAAAGGAAAAAATGCATTGATCCCCTTTCATGAATGAGAATGCATCATGATAAATAACAAGAAAACAAAAGGTGTGTACATGTAAAATTAGACCTTAAACCTAACTCAACCCCAAAAGCTAGCTAGAACTCAGGGTTTTCCTCCTTCACCGATGTGTTATATTTTCTTCACCCCTTCCCCCCACGCCCAAATCCGTACATTCTTTTATTTGGTGTTCCACTATCTGGTCTGAGCGTGCACATTCATGGACCGGTAGCATTTTCCACTCCCCATCAATCTGGGACCAGTCAGTTGGTTCGGGGAGCATTCCGCCCCCTTTTTTTCGGGGCCCACATCGGATCGGGCCTGGGTCTGGCTCAAATATCATGTAAAGAAATAGATCTTGGGTCTAACTCAACTCCAAAAGCTAGCTCATGAGGGGAGGATTGTCCAAGTCCAGGAGACTACCATCTCATTAATTAATCACTGATGTGAACTTTTTTTTTGATCTTCAACACCCCACCTCACGCCCAGGGTCGGACATCTGGAGCATGGACAATTTAATATGGGGCCTCCAACATCGGGTGAGATAGGTCGTGCTAACAGCATAACAAACTTCTTCTCAACTAACTATATTTTCCTCTCCCAATTGGTGCATCATCTACTCCCAAGTGTATCCCAATTCTGTAACATCGTCTCTGTTGCCTCTTCAGCATCAAATCAGAAGGACCAGTTGTAGCCCCACTGCTTCCATCAAGCAACACTAGACTCTCAGCGTATTTTCTCATGAAGAATGAATAACACCCATCATGGATATCAAGTCCCTTCAATTATATGCTCTCTGAATTATATGATAAAAGATCCCCATTATACTCCATCACCAGAGATTCCCCATTTCCTCTAAACCCAATAGTATGTGAAATTCCCAAGGGCGGCTCAAGAAAATTTGTGGCCTGAGGCCAAAATTAATTTGGGGCCTAATTGTTTTTATAGAAAAAAAATTCAATATCGTTTTATTTTGAAGTCTATTATTTTAGTTTTTTGAGATGTAAAATGTTACTCAATTTCTTCTAATAATTCTTTTTCAACTCATAATATTTAAATTCTAACAAATAATTATAGATGAAATACACCTATAAAATAAAAATATTTAAAATAATAAATTTTAGATGAAAAATTATATAAGCTTAGATTTAAGAAGTTGAAAACTTAATATCAGGATATAACCTTTGGCTGCTTCAATATAGTTGTTGTAATACTTGAAATGTGAAAAAAAAATCAAAAAAAATGCCCAGTATCATGATTCAATAGAATTGTTCAGCTCTTATATTTTACTAAACATTATACATAAGGTAGAGCTTAACCAATATTTGAACTTAGAGGGGTTGGGGAGGGAGTAATTGACCTAAAGGCAAAAGGTGTTTACATTCACAACCTTTTTCATTCATAGTTCAAACGGTCACATTAAATCCTCAATCAATATCAAAAAAATTATCTTACTTTTTTTTTTTTTTATATAACAAAACTCTTACTATTTACTTTAAACTAAAGTACTTAATATTTCTTAAATAAAAAGTAACCTACTACGTATAAACCTCAAACTCTATTACACTCATTACCAAAAATTGGGGCCCCTAAAGATTTTGGGCCTAAGGCAGCCGCCTTATCTGCCTTACGGTCTGGCTGGCCCTGGAAATCCCTCCCTCCAGAACCAGCACAAATTCTTAGTCCATGACTCTAGTTCACCATATTGGTCCATAACCCAAACAACACTACAATCGCACGATTCACAATGATCACGACCTTTTTGAACTAAATCATAGAAATTCGACCAGCACACAAACTTACGAGCAAATCCGCAGGGAAACATGGAGTAGCTCTCCTGGAAAACCTATTTTACTAAATTTCTCTTTACTTAGTAAAAAACCAACATGATATTAGTGAATTCCCCATCTTCATTCTCGATATAGGAAACCCAGTGAATAGCCCCACTTAAATAGATACTACTATAGAAACACTCAATAATTTTACAATGAATGTCCTTTAAGTTAACTGTTTTCCACAAACCACTACTTAAAATATAGACCTCAATTTTAGGAAGCAGTATTGTATTAGCACCATGATTGTCATGCAAATAGGCTATCCTCACTACTTTATGATCATCAGTTTTCTGATCAAATCCATCCAAGGCAGAACTTGGGAGGCCCATATGAACCAAACTGAACGGAGGCTTAGTGATGGTGATACTTCTGCGAATAGCGGGATTCCAGAGAATAATAGTATATGTGTTCCCGAAGAAATCATCAGAGGCAAAATAGATCATTACAGAAACCCACAACTCTAGAGTGGTATCCAGACCTAGTCTTGAAGGGAAACTTGAGTTCTGCAAGTAAGGTGAGATTTTTGATTTTTTGAAAAGTCAAAGTTGACAGAGAAGTGTTCTTGTTTCTTGGGTTTGAAGGAGAAGTGGCGGAGGAGGATAAGGGGAGTGGCATTAAAAGTGATCGATCGGGAGTGAGATAAGTGAGTGAAGATGACATGAGGAAAATAAATGAGAGAATGACACTGCTTCGATACACACCTGAATTGTAAAAGGCTTTTAAAAGGCAGCCTGCAGAGGATTTCACGCAGCAACCAATCATGCAAATAGTCCGATATTTTTGCAGAATTTTTTCTTATTTCTAGGCGGAAGACACAAAACCCTAGTTATTTTCTGAATAAAGATGAGCTATATGAATATTAGAAAGAAAAAAGCTACCAGTTCTTCAGCTTTTTGAGCTACCGGCTCTGATAGCACTTATTGGGATTGAAAAACGGGGAGTCATGGAGAAGCTTACAATTGCAAATATTGGCGAAGATAAATCAGAGATAAAGAAAAATATATTAAAAAGGCATAATATTAAGTTTGGTCAAATGACCTACATATTGAAAAACTGATATAAAAAAAAAAAAAAAACATAAAACCTATTGACAAAATCTTCATTATCGTGAAATTGGTTGTAGCTTGATTTGAACCTCCTTAAACTTGTCTTCATTGTTAACCATCATTTGAAGCATTGACTCTGATACCATATTGAAATGTGTGACCATCTTATCTAAAAGCTTAAGCTGTTAGAGAGAGCACACTTTTAATATTTAATTATATTTTCAACACGCCCCCTTACATGCGTTGTGCGGGCCTGATTCTTTTTTTTTATGGGCCAAGCATGTGGAAATTTATTTTAATAATAGGTAGTGATGAAATTCGATCCAAGGACATCTACCCGCTTTGATACCATGTCAAATTAGGCATTAGGCCTAACTCAACCCCAATAGCTAGCTTAAAGGGAGAAGGATTGCACAAGCCTTGTAAGGAACGCAGGGTTCTCGTCCGTCAACGATGTACTCCCTCCGTCCCACAATAAGTGTCACCTTAGCTAAATTGTTTTGTCCCATAATATGTATCACCTTAGGAAACTAATACATATATTGACAAGTTGTTTCCAACTTGTCCTTGAACAAAAAATGACAAGTTTCTGTATTCAATAAACATTTACTCCTACTAAAGTCAACGTGTTGGAACTATCACTGCTGTACTCCTTTTCAGTTTTTGGAACCCAACAATTGTTCACATTAGGTGGAATTTCTTTTTTCATTAGTCTATTATATTTATTTCAACCTATAAACACTAGTCTCTTCTACTCTAGTACAGTAAAATCTTGAATGAAATTTTCTCAAATCGTAAAAAATGGAGAGAGAGTTTATAAATCAATGTAAAGTTGAAGACTAAATAGAAAAGAAGGGGCCAAAAAAAATGGAAACTTGACAGATGTTAAAGTTGAAGATTCAATAGAAATATGTTCGGGTTGTCAATTTGATTTGAATAAATTTCCTGAAGATGGACATGAAGCTTTCGAGAACAAAGAAATACAAAAAACACTTGCGATAATGTTAAAAAAGATTTTTCCTAAGTTTTACTAAGATAATTATGTTGCTGCTAGTGGCTTTTTCGTATTCTTTTTGGACTTGAAATTATATCTATAATCTTTATGTTTGTTTCTGTTCGGATAATCATTTGGTATTGTTTGGCTTCTTTCTAGTCCTTTAGTATTAAAACATATATTTGCATTATTTGTTGTATTTTACTTCTACTTCATATAGTTGAGTAGAAGTTAGAAATGGATATTGGTTGCTTTATTATTGGATTAGTGATTATGGGACAGTGCATCGAATAATTTCTTGTCATAACTTCTTCACCCACTTGAACTTGTTATATTCAAATTGAAGGGACGGGAAATATAAAAACATATGATTGGTAGAAAGTTGGAGCCTGGGAGTACAAAGTTGCCATTAGATGGGTTTGTAGAGAGATGCGCATTATGCATAACAGTATCAGTACTACTTAACTATTCCAACCAAAAAAAGAAAGTAGTAATACTACTTAACTATACTTTCAGTAATGAAGAAGTTATATACCGAGCAATAGTGCTCCATAAGGATGATGCCAAACAAGCTAAAGACACAATTTTACCGAAAAGTTTAAATGTAATACCGAGTGCCATTGTACATGAAAGTCGAGACTTGAGATGTGGTAAAATCAAAGCAAAAACTAGGCTCTTTCATACATGTGCAGCCCAAGAAGACACTAACCAGTAGTTGAATGAGGCATTCTTACCAGTACACAGACATCAGTCAAAATGAAGCATTAATGTAACTAAAACAACCACATCCTAATAACCAAGATACGAACTACAAACTAAACTGAACCTAAATATCTGAGAGTTTCTTCTACTAAATCGGGATCACACTTTAGTTGAATAGGAAGTCGACCTTCCTTCTCCAACATCTCTTTCTTCATATGTGGAGTTTGGTACTTTTTTGAGCCTTTTTCTTTCATGATCTCTACCATGCATGATTGTAATGTTAAAAAGATGTGATTGGACCTGATTGCTAGAAAAGATTCATACGCATTCACAACAGCACCAATAAGCTCGTCAATTATTTTAGATGCCTCCTTGTGTTGTAAGGATTGAATGGCCCTGAAAAATCCGAGGTCCAAAATATTTAAATCGGGAGAGTGTGGAGGTTGACACATTAGACGAATATCGAACCCGTCTTGAGTGGCTACTTGACGAAATTCTTCATCATCAAGACAAATGTGTGTTCTCGCATTATCTTGTTGAATAAATATTGGAGAGCCTATGTCCTCTCTTGGACATTTTTCTTTGATGGAAGGAATGACCTTCTCGATCAAGTATGACCGTGAAATGTCTCTATTTACCTGAGGTTAATGCCTTTGTCTCCATTGTGCCTGCAGGTCTATTGGCACTTGCTCTTTTGGCTGGTTCTCGCGTGACAAACGCCCATAAACCAATCTTCCCAGAGAACAATTCCTTTCCTTCATCGTCAAACCTCGGACGAGCTAAAGCAATTAAAAACATCACTTTTGCGATGAAATTTTTGTCCGATAGCAGGTAGTAGCACTGAGACTTTTTTGTCATGTAAAACCACTTTTCGTCAATGTGGACGATGTTAAACATGTTCTTGAAAATTGGATCACGTGGTATACTACTACCTTCAATCATTGATATGCAAAATCGCTGACGAGCTTTTTTATTTTCTTCACTTAGATGGAGTTTTATGGCACTCGAATGCCTTAGTATATCTCCATGCTTGAAGCGTCTATGCAAACTGCACTTCGGCATACCCAGTGAACAAGCTAAAGTTCGGATATTTGTCCTTTTATGCAACGGACACTACAACATAATCCATATATAGCTACAAAATCTTAGCTATGAATTCAAAAACCGTGGCTAATACTTAGTAATAGCCACAAAATTTTAAATTTCATGGCTACCTACAAATTTGTAAAATTTCTTAGCTACGAAAATTAAATTGACAAAGCTAATTCATCATTTTTGCTATAATTGCTAACAATTGTGGCAATAATTACCTAAATAGCTACAATTGTATTGCTACAATAAACTTTTGTAGCTGATTATAAGTTTTTGCCACGTGATAGAAGTTAGTGTAGCAATAGTAACCTTTTAGCCCCAATAACTTTTTTGAGACTAAATGTTGTGGCTAAATACATATTTTAACTTCAACTTATAAACAATTGTGGCAATAGTTAAATGATATAGCTACAAACATTTTGCTATGAATAAATTTTGTAACTAATCATTTATTTTTGCCGCAAGTGAAATTTATCGTAGCAATAGTAACCTTTTAGCCACAAAGAGTTATTTTAAACAAAATATTATGGCTAAATATATATTTATGCTTCAAGTACTAAGATCCGTGGCAGTAGTCTACTAGCAGCTACAATAATTTGTCTTGACAAAATATATAGCTACAGGTTTATTGTTGTGCTAAAATTTCTGTAGCTAATCGTTATTTATTGTTATAGCAATAATAATCTTTTAGCCGCATTAAAATAAAAAAAAACTTGTGGCTAAATGAATATTTTTCCTTCAAGTTATATTTTAGATAAAAGTGAAAAATAGTTTGGTTAATAATTATAATTATTTGTTATGACAAAATGAATAATTATTAATTTAGGGCGACGGCAATAAACTTCCATAATTAACCATAATTTTTTTTATATACACATGAGGTTATCATTGAGATAGTAGTATTTTAACCTCAATATCGTAACTAAAAAAAAAATATTCTTGCATTGATTACAAAAATCATGATGAGATTTGGTCGACCAATATTAAATTTGAAAAGAAATTAAATATAATTTAGAATTTTCCTAAAAGGTAGAAAAGTTATTGTATATAAATTAGAGAATCAATTAACTTTCACATAAAAACAATAAAATGAAAAAAGTAATCTTCAATAATAGATCATTTGTATACATACTTGTAACCTCAAAAATTACTTCAACTTCATATTTTATTTTATTGCAGCTTGTTATTTGAATATTAATTATATAATTTTGTATGTCAATTAAATTTTAATTGATGGTTATTGAAATAATTATTTATGTCTTCTATTTTATTATTTTCAAATAAGAGCTTAGAGTAATTTCTTATGTTAATCACTTATTGTAGAAAAAAGGTAGTCATATTGAAGACTTTGATAGTTGCAGAGAATTATGCATATGGTCCTTAATTGTTCTTAATAAGTATTTATAGTAATTTCGTAATCTAAGAATTCAATTTTAAATAAGTATTAGTTGTAAACTCTAATTACAATTTTAAAAACAATAAATTATATCTAATTAATAACAATAATCTTTTACCAATTTCATTGCAATGGGCATGCTCTATCTTATTAATTATCATAAATTAAATTATACACTGAATCTAACAAATGAAAATGTCATATGATTTGTATAATGAACACTCTTGTATTTTTAGTGACTATTATTTGATAGCTTACAGCACTTTTTCAATATTATTATGATTTATTTCAAAAAATTAAAGTAAATAATGTTATATGGTTAATATATGAGTGTATAAGAAAACTAACCAATATATCATAATTCTTGTTAAATAAAGTATTGTTTGTAAGTTTCAAATAAGATTTAGATAAACTTGTAATTATATCTAATTAAATTGTAATATCTGACTACAAAACGGACTTAAACAACTATGCACATGTATTTATCTACATTGACCGGTAATTATATTCATTTTAAATTAATATAGAAGTTATTCAAGCTATGATCTAATACTATTTTACCAATTATCATATATTCGACTAAACATTATAAATTAATAATTTAATAAAATTAAAATAGGGGAGTATATAACAAAATCAACAATCATAGAGGACGAAAAAAGGTATAATAGAACTCATATTATAGAATACTATGGTTGATATCTAAGTCATAGTAAAGCTTAATTATATTATAAGTCTCATATATTAAATAAGTATTAGTTGTAAGGTCCAATTATTACCAATTACATTGTAACGGGCATACACTATCTTATTGTCACGCTCCGAATCATGGCCTGGGCGTAACACGACACTCGGGCCTTGCTTGCATGTGTCCGAGCGAACCTCATGGCTTGCTTGTCAACATGGGCATCAAAACAATATAATCTATATGATGCAATTTAAATGAATCATGAAAATGTAATTTGCGGAATAAAGTCTTGAAATTATCTCATAGCATGAAAAATCATGAAAACGTAATAGTCTGCAAGCATGAAAACATAACTGACTCTGTGAACTAACATCTGTATATGAAACCTCTAAAACATGTTTGAATACTAACTACCAGGACATGGCCCTGGACTACCATAACTGAATACTAATGCAAACTCCATGTTGAACCCCGGGAGGAGTAGGGCTCACCAATAAGCTGATAACTGAGGTGATCCTACTGCGCAGGTGTATGCTCCTGAAAACCAGTATCTGCACCATGAAGTGCAGACCCCGGGCAAAAGGGACGTTAGTACATGGTGAATAGTACTAGAATGTAAAACCTGCTGAAATGAAGAACATGGCACAACATAGGTATAGGACATGAACTGAAACTGAATGTAACTTGAACATGAGCATGAAACGTGAGTAAAGTCTGAAAACAGTAAATCAATGGAAATACATGTATATAAAACTGCTAGTAACGTGGGGAATGCTATAGTATAATCGACAACATGATCTGGTACTTGCGTCCTACCAGCAGAACACTCACACCTTGCCAGGGATATGAGATTTAAGTAATAATAAGCATGTAAGGATCCAAACTGCATAATGAAGGTGTTTCCTCCTTGCTGACAACCCTTATCCTACGGTGGCTACGTAGTTTCAGACTTTACTGAGCCTTCTCGGTTAACTAAGCAAATCCCCAAAAAAACATGAACATGATATAGTTGGGCTAAGAAGCCCATGATTTTCGTGAAATAACTTGTAATCATGATTTCACGAAATAACTTGTAACATGGTTTCATGAAATATCTTGTAATATGGTTTCATGAGATAACTTGTCATAGTCTTGCAAACACGTTCTTGATTCATGAGTAATAACAATAGTTCAGAATTATATATATATATATATATATATATATATATATATATATATATATATATATATATATATATATATATATATATATATATATATATAATTGACTTGAAAACATGCTTGTAACTTGCTAGATAAAATCATAAAGTTTCATATAAACATAATGAGAACACATGAGGAAGAATTCATGATTCATGGATTAAGCTAGGGTTCCTAATAACCGTAATGGAAGATTAGGAATACAATAACGAATATAGATACAAAATTCATGTACATAAATACATAAACAGGGGCTACCAATATGTTGGGTTTAATGCCATAGGA
The DNA here is from genome assembly GCF_019175385.1 of Lycium barbarum. NCBI lineage: Eukaryota > Viridiplantae > Streptophyta > Magnoliopsida > Solanales > Solanaceae > Lycium > Lycium barbarum. The sequence goes on along the minus strand of NC_083341.1, from coordinate 27,415,655 downwards.
TTTGAACTTCATGGATATCAAGAAACGGTGCATGGGGAAGAACGTAGAGATTCCCACATGTGGATGGAAGTTCTACATACCTTAATTGCTCCAAAACTTGAATTAAAGACTTGAATTTTGGAGAAGATTTCCTAAATCTTGATTCTTGAACCTTGATGGGTTTTCTTGAAAACCCTAGATTAGGAAGAATGATTTCTTACTTAGATTATTAGAGTATATGTTAGAATTGAGTTGGAATAATTAGAGTAGGCCTACCTTGGTGTTCTTGATGATGGAGGAGGGTAGGAGGTCGTTCTAGGGCTTGAAGGAATAAAAAATAATGATTTGAACTGATATGGATGAATATATACTGTTCTGGAAAATTAAATTTTACACTCAGTTAAATACTAGCCGTATTTTAAAATACGGGCCGTATTTTGAAAAGTTAAATACTGGCCGTATTTTGAAATACGGTCCGTATTCCGTATGGACTGCACTGCGTCTCTTCAGTAAAATGGCCATAACTCTTTGCAAAGATGTCTGTTTGACCCCCATAATATACCGTTGGAAAGGTATTTCAAAGATCTACAACTTTAATCAAGGAAATTTTCCAAATTCCAAATACATTTTGAAATACGGGTCATATTTTAAAATACGGTCCGTATTTAACGATGTAACCTCTAAGTGTCAAATTCCAGAATGCTCAGAAATATTTGGTATCAGTTTACGACTTGAAATACGGGCCGTATACTGAAATACGGTCACTGTTCATGGGCGTAAACCACCATCTTACAACTGAAGAGGAAATTTCAAATTCCCACATTCTTTATCTGGTTTTCTAAGTCTAGGATCATGGTCAAAACTTAGGTTAAAGGTACGGGGTGTTACACTTATTAATTATAAATTAAATTATACACTGAATCTAACAACTGAAAATTTAATATGATTTGTATAATGAACACTCTTGTATTTCTTGTGACTATTATTTGATAGTTTATAACACTTTTTCAATATTATTACAAATTTATTTCCAAAAATTAAAGTAAATAATTTAATATGTTTAATAAATGAGTGTATAAGAAAACTAACCAGTATATCATAATTCATGCTATTTTAAGAATTATCATAAATTTAACTAAACACTATAAATTAAAAATTTAATAGAATTAAAATAGGGGAGTATATAACAAAATCAACAATATCATAGAGGATGAAGAAAGCTATAAAGGAATTCATATTTTAAAATAATAGTTATGTCATACAAAAAGTTGAATTGTTCCATTTACTTAGAGTAAAGTATATATATTTTAATTATTATTTTCATTAGGTAATTTGCTTTGTTATATACGTTAGTTTCATTATAGAATTTGTATATAAAGAAGTACAAGAAAGCTAAAAAACAATATACATATAATTATAGGTAAAGAAAACACAAATTAATAATTTAATACGGTTGATAATTAAGTCCACAGGAAAACTAATTACATTATAATTCTTATTAAATAAGTATTACATATAACTTAGGAATACAATTTTTTTAAGAACATAAATTATATCTAACAATAAAAACTATAGTCTTTTACTAATTTCATTGTAATGGTCATTTACTATCTTATTAATTTTAATAAATTAAATCTAACAAAATAAAATTTGAGTTTTATAACAGTTTTATTGATATTATTAAGATATTTAAAAAATAATAATTAAATATGGTTAATAGATGAGTGTATAAGAAAAGTAACTAGTATATCATAATTCATATTAAATAAAGTATTTGTTTGTAAGTTTCAAATACAATTTAGGTAAACTTGTAATAATATTTAATTAAATTTGAATATCCGATTATAAAACAGTCTTAAAGGAATACATAATTTAGAATAATATTTATTCCATAAATAGTTGACTTTTTCCATTTACTTAAAGTAAAGTACATATTTATTATGTATTATTTTGCAGTAGGTAATTTTCTAATTTTCTTTTTATTATGTACATCCGTTAGATGTTTTTTTGTATCTTAGAAAGTAAAAGAAAGCAAAAAAAAATAAAAAATATACAACTAATAATAGGTAAAGAAAACACAAATTAATGGCTAATTGGCCGAAGAGAATTCTTAAACCTAATCCCTCCTCCAGCCACGCCCTTCCCCACTTCCCCACTCTCCCATGCCCTTGTCAACAATTACTTTCTTTTTTTCACTAACTCAAAAGCAAGTCAATTGAAGTCCTAGATCGCCACACTAACTCGTGAGAATTTATACAACAACGAAAAAGATCCAAAAGAAGTTAGAGAGAACCCACCACTTCTATATTCAAGGTATGTTCATATATATATATATATATATATATATATATATATATATATATATTTGGATCTCGCCTTACACCTATTTGACTTACATTTTTAGTCCAATCCTTATTCCAACAATTTTATTAATATCATGCCTTATTTTTTATAGTATTCAGTGGAATTTTGAAGATTTTAAAGTTGTAATAATGTTGGAAGGAACCATAGTTCGTCGATTGCAAGAACAAAGTGATATTAAAATATTGGGGAGAAGATCCTTTTAAGAAGTTTAAAAAGTCAACAGGTCTGTTTACTTATTTTGTTGCTTTGTAGTTGCTCTTTTTAATCTGTTAAAATTTTTAGTAATAGAACTATCTAAGACTTCTTTTTTTTCGTTTTGAAATTCTATGTACACTCACAGAAAATTAGTTGTTTCTAATTCTTAGTGTTAAAATGCTTTACAATTATTAACAGGTACCTTTAAGGAATTAAACCATATAATTGATAAACTAAGACAGGTGTTAGATCAATCTAAGGTGCAGTTGAAGACCATAAAAGGAGAGAAAGAGGAAGACTATGCAACTTTGGACTCAACAAGATGGTGTCATAGAATAATTATGTATTATGGCTATTTTGAAATTGAAAAAAAATTCAATTATCTGTAACTTGGAACGTGGTTTGGAATCTAAAAAATGGATTCCTAGCTATATTATAAAATTCTTGTTACTAACAATGCTTGTAGAAAATTCAATAGTTTGTAGTGATGGAATTGTCAATGCGCAGCTAATTATATATAATTTCCCTATAAATTTTCACTTTCCGTTGCAAATGAAGAAATAATATAGCTATAATTCTATATATTTCATGACTAAAGGTATAGAATTTTAGCTATAATATAAAAATGTTTGTGGCAAATACTTCAAATCATAGCTATAAATTTTTTATTCGTAACTAAATATGAGTACTATTGCCACGAGACTAGACTATAAAAATAGCCACAAATTTAAGTTTGCGTGGCAAACAAATTAAATATTTTGCTACAATACCTCGTGGCTACAATATGAAGATAGCTACAAATTTTACTTGTCGTGGCAAAAGAACAAAATCAATTGCTATAAGTATATTTTTTGTGGCAAAAGGTTTTTTTTAATTATTATAGCTACAACACAAAAAAATCGTAGCAAGCCACGGACCATATAAAATTTGTAGCTAACTTTTAGCTACGCTACATTTTGCTACGGATGCTACAGAACAAAAAGTTGTGGCTAAAGTGTTTAGCCACGGAAATTTTTATAATTAGCTACAATGTATTTGTAGCTATAGATACACAATGTTGTAGTGGGAATCCCTTGAAATCGATTAAGGTCAACTTCAATTCTTTTACGACCACTATTTTTCTGATCTTTCGAGTAAATACATCATTATGTATACCACTGTCCGATTGCTTCCAAATTCATTGAACCGTACGTCTTGAAACTGAAAAAAACGATGCCACGGAGCTCATCACTCCTCTTTTCAATTTTTCATCCACACTTTTTTTCAATAGTTTTTCAAAGATTTCTCTATGTTCATCATTACTCAAGTTCTTCGATGATTGCGATAATTCTTCGATTATACTGCTTTCACCTTTATTTGCATCTGCTAAAAGTTATGGAAAAAAAGGATAAGGATAACATAAATAAAAATGATTGTAATGGACACAAACTCTTCTCATCAGTATTTGAGTAGAACTAAAATAGCATGAATTATTATAAATTGAAAAGGCAAAAATGAGAAAACATTGAAGTAATTTGGTTTGTAGCATTACTTATATTTAAATTGCTTCTCTCAAACTACTTCAACATATCTTGATATACGAATAGAATATAAACTTACCAATATTTATGTCTGAATTTTCTTGTGATACTCGTGATCCTGCTTCTGTTTGTGTATCATCTTCTATACTTGGGTTAGTGTTTAAATCAAATTGCAGTCCTGCTCCCAGTTGTATGTTATCTTGACCATTTGGTTCAACATTTAAATCGATTAAAAATTGATTAGCTGAAATTTGATGAGACTGCTTTACATCTATTGGGACCTCTGAAATTTGATGATTTTCTATTGCAGCCATTCTTAATCCAACATTTGAACAAATTAACCTTTCTTTTATAGGACATTTTTAGTGGGAAGCTAAATGATGAACACAAAATTAATTTTTTTAAAAACAGAATGGAACTTTGGCTCCAATTTTTAAGTTGAAATTTGGCATGTTAAAGTTCTTATATTTCACGTGAAAAGAAAGTTTTGGCCTATGGAAGATAGGATTAGTAAGAGGCAAAAGAATTAGTAGTGCTCTAAATGATGATGGTTGGATTTCCAATGGACTACTTGTGCATGCTTTAATCATTAAGAGGAAAAAGTATATATATATTTTTTTGCATAAGGGTAATTTGATAAACTTCGCACTTCATCATTGGTTTCTTAATCTGCGTGTTTTTGGCTAAGACGACACTTATACACTTATTATGGGACGAAGGGAGTAGTATATTCTCTTCAGTACAGGTGTGTTATTATTAAAGGGATGATAAATAATAAGCAAAAGTTTAAGCACTTCTTGTTTTCACATGATAACTCATTAGCTGAGATATATAGATGTATGTTTTGATGTTGTAACCGTCCATGATAAAGACGAAGTTTGAATTTTTAGTTATAGGTTTCGAATTTGAATAAATTATTTATATATATTAGATAAATTTTTAATACACATACAGAATTTGAGCGCAAGTTAATGGGTACTGTCAAACTCATAATCACATTGTTGGCTCTGCTCCTAGTCGAGAAATGTGGTGGGATGGATGAAATCCCCTCACCCTTGATCAAATACTTCGAGCCCGAACCCTGGAATAGAGTATTCTCTAGTAGATAACACTTTCCCCTTAAGTATGTCCTACACCACAAGAAATTCAATCGACCGAGGTAGCAAATTTCAAATACTAAATGGTTAAAAGAATAGTAATATGTTGCTCCGAAATTTTATTTCATGTTTCCTATTAATTGTATAAAAAAATAAATGAGAGAACATCACTACTTCAATACACACATGAATTTTAAAAGTCTTTCAACAGACAGTCAGAATTTTAGGCAACAACCAATCAGCCAATAGTCTGACATTGTTGCATAATATTTTCTTGTTTCTATGTAGAAGACACAAACCCTAGTTATATCTAGGGCTGGCCAGTGGAACGGGATGGGACAGGATGGGATTAAGGGGATGGGGATTTGGGGGGATGGTGGAGTGGGTCGGGATCGAGATTAGGGGGACGGGATTTGGGGGAATGGGAAGTGGTCCCATCCCATCCCACATCCCAATATCGAGGGGACGGGATGGGACGGGAAGGGGGATTTGGGGGGATTTTTTTCACCTTTTCTTGGACGCTTAATTTAAAAAAAAATGTTTAAACACTTAAATAATCGAACAAGATAGTGAAAAAACATCCCAAAGGCTAATAGCCTCTTATATTATTTAGCAGAAATATGATTTTTATTTCTAATACAATTTCAAAATTGCAACTTTATTTTGTAGTTCAGAAGTTGCAAATCACAAAGTAGAATTGGCATAAAAAAAATTACATATGCAACCATACTTTTTCTAATTTTCTGATAATCTCTTGAGGATCTTCAGTCGAAATTGGGATTTGTTAGTCAAATTCTTCAACGTCGCTTCCTGCTCCCTCGGATAAGATTGTGTTGTAATTGTAGTCATCTTCTTCATTGATCTCTGGTTGACTGCACCTTCTATGCTCCACTCTAATCCAATCTCTAAATAAAGCTGCAATCTCCAAACTGTCTCCCGCCAATGAGTGTCTATGCTCTCCTATTTGAAACCTTCCAGCACTAAAAGCACTTTCAGAAGCTGTAGATGACGCTTGAATATTCAACACATCTCGGGCCATCTTTGATAGACTCGAAAATGTCTTTTGATTCTCCCTCCAGTATTTCAGCAAGTCTTCACGTTCATTTTCATCAGCAATTGATTCGAACAGTACAACACCCTGTAAAACATACACATCAAACTCACTAATTTATGAAGACATTCTATTTCGAAGGCCTTGAATACTTGAAGTAAAATAGCATGCTTTTCTTAAGATTGGACTTCAAAAGAAGAGAGTACAGAAGTAGGTTGATTATTTGCACTTTCCTCTTGGTAATACATATACATAGCTTTGCATTGTGGTTGTATGATAACATATTCCTTAGTTGGTAATTTCATTTCAAGTATTTCTCGGCATTCATAAATTGTTTCAACAAGGGCATTACAACCATCTACTTTAATAGTAGGATTTAATACAGCACCGATAAAATAAATAGTGGGAATAGGAAGAAATATTTTTTAATTTTTTCAATCATTTTTGTAATAGCTGAGGTGTAAATTGTTTTTTTTCCTTATATTCATTAAATAATAAATATATTTGAGCTATATAAAATAACATAGATGAAATAGTAGGATAATAAACACCAGAAAATTCCTTAGTAACTAGAAAAAAATTTAAGAATACAATAAGTTCCCAAATTTGTTCCCAATCATCGTCTACAAGCATATCTGAAGGATTTTGATTATGGGCGTTAAATACTAAAGTTAAAAGCCTTTTATACTCGTGAGCAACAACTAATTGTTCGTACAAAGAATTCCACCTAGTTGCAACTTCTTCTGGAATTTTCCTAAAAGGTAATTCACAATCCTCACGTCTTTTTTTAAACTCTTTACGTCTTTGTATTTTATTACCTTTAAAAACAAAGTTGATAGCAAATTGTACTTTATCAAGAATAGAGCTAAGAAGTTTTTAGACATCCTTTACAACTAAGTTATAAATATGACATGCACATCTAACATGAAAAATATGGGGAAAAGATGGAGTCCATCGGGTTTTTAAAGTGTCTATAGCTTTACAATTACTAGAAGCATTATCTAATGAAATAGTCATAATTTTACCATTAATTGCATAGTATTCACTAATTTCATGAATATTTCTTGAAATAAAATTTCCAGTGTGCCTTTCATCAATATATCTATATGCTATAATACGTTTTTGCATAAACCAATTGTGATCTATCCAATGACATGTGACAGTTAAATAATCATTACCATTAGTACTACGACCTATGTCAGAAGTGATAGCCACTTTACCCTCAAAATGATACAATGCATAACGTAAATATTGTCGATATTCATTTGCAAATTTAAAAACATCTCTTCTAACAGTTGAATTAGGAAATCCGTTAAAAGCAGGGTTATATCTTTCTCGAATGTAATGAATAAAACCAGGAGAGGACGGAAATGAAAAAGGCAAACCCTCCACAACAACTAATTTTGCTAAATTTTCCCGATCTTTGTGTTTATCATATTTCGGACCTATAATTCCCCCCGTCATTGGGTTAATTTGAGCCTGTACTTGGTCATGAACACTATGTGAACTATGTCCCGACTCAGAAGGCATTTGCACACCCAAATGTTTAGCCATGTATTGGTTATACCTTGCTTTGTGATCTCCTTCCACGTGTCTCATTAAACCCCCTGTCTTGCCTTGACCTTTTCCACCTTTAAACTCATTAGCTTTGTGGCAAATTTTACAAATAGTTAGCTGATTAGGAATGTCCTTATCAAAAAAATCCCATGCAGATGATTTTAATTTTCGTTTTGTTGGGCCTCTTCTCATGTTAGGGGGAATAGGAGGGATTCCAGTTCCAGCCTGAGACTGCGTCTGAGCCTGAGGTGGAGCTGCACTAGTGGGTGTGTCATCTAAATTATCTTCTAATTCATTTTCTAAATCACCATCAGGTTCAATAGTTGGAAAAGCTGCAGATAAAACCTCATGATTTAATGATTGCACATTTGCATTAACTTCAATATTATAAAGATCAATTTCATTTACGTGAGTGAAATCATCATAATTAGGAATAGGATTACTAGAAGATATACCCTTACCCCTGTTACCCCTACTACCCCTACTAGTAAAAGGCCCACCTCGTTCCATTATAATTATGCAAATAAAGGATTAAACTTGAAAAAATTAAGTACGTAATCAACACTAAAAGATGGAACGAGTGTACCAAACGCCAACGTATTGTCGAGGTGTAATTGAGGTTGAAAATTGAAACGTTACTTGATGATCCTCAAGCTAGTTGCTAACTTCACTCCCAATTTCCGATCTTTGAAAGCAATTAAAAAATAAAAAATAATATTTAGTTTGCAATTTAGACTTAGAGAGAGAGAGAGAGAGAGAGAGAGAGAGAGATTGGAGAGATGGTAGGAAGTTTTGTGAGAAAAATGAGAAGAAGAGAAGGTATTTGTAGTTGGAAATAGGGTTAAAATGTAAATATACTAACTTAGGGGTTAAAATTAAATATTAAGGGGGTAAAGGGTTTTGGGGAGTGTTTGGGGGGCCAAAGTGGCGGTTTATAGCCATTGTCAACGGCTAGAATTTCAAATGGCCATTTGTGCAATGGCTATATTCAGGTAGATTTAAAAAAAAAATATTGTGTTAACTATTTTATTATTGAATGTAGTTTCCTTAACAAAAAGCATTGTGGCCGAATTGGTAAAAGTGCAGGTGAGTGCTCTTGAGGTCATTCGAACCTCCTCACCTCATGATTAATTTTACCCTTTAAAACTGTAAAGGGTCGGGGTGGGATGGGCCCGAGCCGGTGCGGGTCGAGATTGGAGCGGGATCGGATCGTGCGGGACAAGCTCTGGTCCCATCCCAAGTTCGAGCCCACCTAGCTGCAATCCCCATCCCTATTTTCCTAGCGAAACGGGGTGGTCTGGGGCCGGATCGGGCTTTCCCGGCCCACTGGCCAGCCTTAGTTATTTCTAAAAGAAGATGAGCTATACGAATATTAGAAAGAAAAAATCTACCAATTCTTCAGCTTTTTGAGCTACCAGCTCTGATACCACTTGTTAGGGTCCAAAAAGGGGCGTCATGCGAGAGCTTTCAATTGCAAACCTTAGCGACGATAAATTAGAAGATAAATAAAAATATACTAAAAAGTCATAATATTATAATATGATGTGGTCAAGTGACCTACATATTGAAAAATTAATACAAAAAAAAAACATAAAACTATTGAGAATAAATCTCACATTAAGCAAAACTCTCTAAAGAACTACATTGTGGATGATTTTCAATGTTATGAATGACAAGAAAAATATTCTATTTATAGAAGTCCAAAACTTTTCCTCCAAGAAAAGGATGGAAACCTTTACTAACAAAACCTTTTTGAAGTAAAACACAACTACGTAGAATTAAAATAAGGTAGGAAATTCAAAGTGAACCCTAACAAATCTCCCCTTAGCCTGAATTTTCTAGTAAAATAATTTTCATCTTCCTGCTTCACATATCCTCATTATTACTGCTTGTCATGGTTAAAAATAAAGTTTAAAATATTATTGGGTAAAAGTGGTATAATTTTTTTTTTCCATAGATGTAGTAGCAGGAACGTTGAAAATATAGCTGAAAACTCATCTCCACATGCATCACTCCAAAATCTTCATTATCGTGAAATTGGTTGCAATTTGATTTGAATCTGCCTTAAAATTGCCTTTATCGTTAAACATTGATTGAAGCATTGGCTCTGATACCATATTGAAGTGTGTGACCATCTCATCTAAAAGCTTAAGTTGTTAGAGAGAGCACACTTTTAATATTTAATTATATTCTCAACACGCCCCCTCATGAGCGTCGTGCGGGCCTGATTTTTTATTTTTTTATTTTTTAATGGATCAAGCATGTGAAAATTCTTTTTGATAATGAGCGGTGAAATTCGACCCAAAGACCTCTGCCGGCTCTGATACCATGTCAAATTCGGCATTAGATCTAATTCAACCCCAAGAGATACTCTTTAGTACAAGTGTGTTATTATAAAAAGGGACGATAAATAATAACCAAAAGTTTAAGCACCTCTTGTTTCTACGTGATAACTCATTAGTTGAGATAATAGAAATCTAATATCATGATTTAATGATGTAACCGTCCATGATTTAGACGAATTGATTGTTTAATTATACATTTCGAATTCTGAATAAATTATTTATATACATTAGACAAATTTTTAATACGCAGACATATTTTGAGCCTGAGCTATTGCATTCTATCGAACTCGTAATCACAATGCTAAACCTGCTCCTAATTGAGGAATGTGGTGGGATTGCAATCTCTCCACCCTTGATTAAATGCTTCAAGTTCGAACACTGAAATAAAATATTCTCTAGTAATGTAACACTTTCCCCTTAAATATGTCCTACACTTACAATGAGGATTTCATTTAATCGAGCTCGTAAATTTCAATTGCTAAATGGTTAAGAGAACAATGATATGTTGCTTCGAATTTGTATTTTATGTATCTTATAAACTGTATAAAGAAGGGGAGCTTTAGAGCAATAGTAAAATTATCTTCGCGTGACCTATAGGTTAGGAGTTCGAGTCGTGGTAGCAGTTACTAATGCTTGCGTTATGGTAGAGTGTCTATATCACACTTACACCCTTTAGGGTGCGGTCCTTCCGCGAATCTTGCTAACGTCAGATACTTTGTATACCTAACTGTTCTCTTTTTATTAACTGAATAAAAATAAAATTAGAAAAAGAAAAGTCCACCCCCCACCCCCGGGGGAAATACAAAACCACACATCATCCATCCCCTAATTCCAAATTCTCATTTTCAGTCAAATGAGCTGTAATGCCCTGTTTACTAACCACAAAATCTTTACCAAAATTTTAAACAAACCCCTCTTCATTTTCAAACGTCCCTTTTTTCAAATATCTTCAACCTCTTCATACATAGATACATAACCTTCTCTTCATTCTCCCATTTCCTTGTTTTTTATTCCTCCGTTTCTCATATTCTTTTTTATTAAAATCCACATTCTCTCTTTTTCTTCGTCTTCCTTCTCCTTACAAAGAAAAGGAAAAAAGAAGAAGAAATCATTTTTGGGTTCTTTCTGGAGAAACCAGAAACCTTCAATATCATCATTTTTCCAAGGTTTTCTACCATGTGCATATAAATTTTTGTCATTCACATAGGTAATCTCCTTAATTCTATGCAAATGTTTGTGTTATTTTCATTTTCTACATTTTCTTTTTGGTAATTGAAGAAGGATTGCACAGCAGGTTGACGAGCTAAAGATTCACATTTTCTAATATTTTGTCTTATTTTCAGTTTTTCATTTATTTTATATCCTTTCTGTTGGTCTCAAGCTCGAATTAATAAGAGTTATGCTACAATAACAATCAACAAAGGAAAATTATAGATACAAAAGATTCATATTGTCAACTCTTATTAATTTAGGTTTGAGGTATAATCAATACGTCCCAATTTACGTGGCATCTTTCGGTTTTCGAGTTTCAAACGAGTTTTTCTTTGATCATAATCTTTTCATCTGTCTTTAAATATTTGAATCATTAATTATTACGACTTATAATGTAGATTCCAATATGCAAATTTTATTTCAAAAAACTTGAAGAATTTATGTTTGAATTTATTTACGGTCAAAATTAAAAAATTTAACTCAAAATCCGAAAAATATCACATAAATGGGAACATAGGGAGTTTTTTGTTTTTGATAATATAGAGGGAGTATCCAGGGTTTATACAAAACATATACACGTATTATATATATTATATGTATATTTGTGTATTGTGTGTATATTTATGTATACAATATGTATATTACATTATATGCAAAACGTATATATTTGCTGACTATTCTGTAAATTAGATCACGAAAGTCATTGGACTATAATTATCTCTAGTTTTTTTTGTTGGCTCTAGCTAAATTTCGATTTCATACAGAAGGGAACAAACAAATATCTCGAAAAAAAAGGGGGAACAAAAATGGACGGTGGAGATAGACCGAAGACGTTATGGAAGAACTTGAAGCGACGACTAAGATTAAATGGGCTGGCTGCTTGTTGTGGGCCTTCTTGGAACCCGAGGGTATCCGATGTGGCAGTAGAGGAAGAAGAAGAGTCGGCCCAATATTACGTAGACGAAGAAGAAGAGCCCATATTCGAGGCCCATTATGGACCGGGTCGGGTCAACTTAGCAATGGTATTAGAAGCAGAGAGAATGGGGAGCATGACTCCCACAACACAATTTAAGACGTTGATGAGATTGTTTGAAGAAGCGGACGGTAGAGATGAAAAGAAAGAAGAGAAGGAGATTGATACGGTGTGTTGCGTGTGCATGGAAAGGAATAAAGGTGCAGCTTTTATTCCATGTGGACATACTTATTGTAGGATTTGTTCAAGAGAACTTTGGTTGAATAGAGGCTTGTGTCCTCTTTGTAACCGTCCTATTGATGATATTCTCGACATTTTCTAATATTATATCACTTTTTGCTCTCATTTTTTTCTTTCATTATCTTCGTCTGATGATGTTGATTATCATATTTTTCTTCGTTATTAGAAAGGGGAGTTGAAATACTCCATAATTGTATTACTGAGGAACTAATCGGCAAAGAAAAGATATGAAAGTAATACTAGGAAAAGAAGTAAGGAAAAAGGTTGATATTCTAAACCTTCGGAGTATTTTATCATATTCTATCAGACGTAAATAACAGTCTTAAGATAACATATGTTATATCCCGTATTTTTGAACCTCGGAGCATCTGCTGGGGTGGGGCCCACATACCGAGATTTTTTTTGGAACATCTGAAAAGTCATATGAATCACATATGTAAAGTTAAACACAACTCATGAAGTACCTTTGGACCAAATCAAAGTGGAAACCCTCCAAACGAATATTTTTAAGAAAACGTTTTCGGGTGACCTGACTTTGGGGGGAAAAAACTGTATTGTAAGTTTGGAATTTCGAAAATACCTTGAAATAGAAGTTGTAGATAATTGAATTAGCTTTCCATCCATAGGTCGTGGGTTCCCAGGTGACGTCGGTACAAGGAGATATGAACGTTTTAAGGTCGAAAGGTCAGTGGGCTAGGCCCAACTCGGGACCAACCGAGTTGGCCCAAAACAATGGAAAAAAAAAATTCAGGCCCAAGTGAGGAGCCATTCGGCCATGGTCCATAAAAAGGATCCAAGCCCATGGAATTAAGTCATGTGGTCAATGAATAAAAGACCACTTAATCATCCAAATTCCATAGAACTTTCAAGAGAAAGAATAGGAAGAAAAACAAGAGAAAAACAAGAACAAAAAGAGGGCATTTCGGGTTTGGCCATAGAAAAATCACCCCTCAAAATCTTGCCTCTAAAATTATTTTCTTGTTGAATTCCTACTAAATTAAGTGTCCTCTACAACTTGGTGTAATTGTTTTGGAAGAAGGAGCACTTATTTCTTCAAGTTGACAACTTGTTCAAGTGAAGAAGTTTGTAGAAAAAGGTAAGAATCAATTCCTTTTTCTTATGTTATGAAGGTTTGTTTATGTTGTGGTATGTGGAAATGAGTAGAGATTATGGAAATAAGGAAGTTTGCAAAGTGGGTATGTATATATATATGTAGCCATGGGTGTATATATGTTGTATACATATATGAGTTGAATTTTATGTTGCATTCTAGTTGTGGTTATGATGGAAATTATATTGGGAATGAAAGTTGAATGAATTTTGGTTGAAGTTGGAATGTAGATGATTATGTCACTTTAGAATAATTTTGTGATATTATGGAAATGAAGTTGTTAAGATGTGAATTATGATTATGGTTGATGAATTTGGAAGTTGGAAACTTGTTATGAAATTATATGCCAAAGATTTGATGTTTTGCATAAGTTATGCTTTTGGCGGAAAAGTGTATATCATGTATATCAAGTGTATATCCTAAGGGAAATGGTATGAGATGTCTTTAGATTTATATGGTGATGATCATGATGGTTGTTGAATATGAAATTATTGATCTTAGTTGAAAGTTGGGTTGAATTGAAGATTATGTCAACTTGTGAGAAAAATGACTAGTTGAAGGATATTTGTGTTTTAATGTTCATTGTTGATATTGTTGTTGTCGTTTGGGTTGTTGTTGATGATTTATAGCCGAGTTGAATTCTCGGGGTGTCATATGTATAGGGGAAGTGCTGCCGAAATTTCGGTAGCCAAATATGCTTAAAGTTGAAATAATGGCATTAATAATTCACAATTGGTAAACTTGACCAATTGCAGTTTTTCGACGAAACGGGAAGTGAGTTTGGAAAGGCTTAAGGAGCGCGAAAGGTATGTAAAGTAAACCCAATTCTTCCCTTGGCATGCCCTTAGTGTATTAGGGTCGGATCCGGGCCTCGAAGGACCTCTTGGCCCTCGGAATCCGCAAGACAAAATTTCAGTTTTTCCTTCAGTAGAATTGAACCATTTTGATACGCTTTTTCTGAAATTATGCAATTTTGCTCTAAATTATTCAGAAAGTCATAGAATGTTTGTATAACCTTTTTAGGTGATACTATATGCTTAGAGGGCACAATTTGAGCCCGCCGCCTTGTTTGTCCCAAGGCGGGCCCGCTATTTACGGTTTTGCCCCTAATGTGTTAAAGCTTCCTTTTTAAGCGATTTTTGAAAGAAATGTTTTAATTACCCTACTAATCGCTTAACGAATATTATTTTAAATATTCTGTTAAATATTATAAATTATTTTGACACTCGGAATGACTTCGGGAAAGTTATACTTCTGTAATTTATTATGATATCCGAAATACATTTATTATGATTCCGTCCGACTCTATTGGATTGGTTTGTCTTTGATACGCTTCATCGAGTCTTTGAAAACATTTATGATATTTTTAAATTGCATTAGTCTCTCACTACTCCATTCGTGGATGTCCCAATGTTTCCCACACTGAGCCCGGGCCAGGATATGTTGTCAAGCGAAATTCTCTGCATTGTTCGCCGCGTCCCGATGTGAGGGGGCAGGTATACGCGTACATGGGTCTGTGGAGTATGATGTGCCATGTCCGCCTATTCTGATCTGATCTGTATGGCCATTTTGATATGACATTATATGATACGGGGCCACGCCCCTTTTTCTGATTCCTCTGTATAGTGGCACCAGCGTCGGGAGGGTGGCCACATTCTGTCTGCCGAGTCCCGTGTCAGGGACCGGATATGATATGATATGATATGACATATGTTTCTGTACGCATTCTGTCTGTTTTGGAAATATGCATTTGACACTCTGGATTCTGTACTCATTTTCTGTAACCATTATGATTTGACTTCTGTGATTCCGCTTTACATATTCAGTACATATTTCGTACTGACCCCCTTTCTTCGGGGGCTGCGTTTTCATGCCGCGCAGGTACTGACGACAGGTTCGCTGATCCACACGTTTAGGATCCTATTTCTGCTATTTGGGGCGCTCTCTTCTACAGAGCCCATCTTTTGGTACAGTCTGTCACTGCTATCTGGATATGTACTTTGTTCAGGGTATGACGGGGCCCTGTCCCGTCTTATGATTATGATATGTTCTGTAGAGGTCTGTGGATACATCTGTGTGGGTTCTGTACATATGTTTGGGATATTCTGTTCTGTGATGGCCTTATCGGCCTATGTGTGCCAAGTCTGCTTTTCTGCTAAATTCTGTAGCGACCACTAATATTATTATTATATTATTATTCTGTTAATATGCTAATTTGGGGTATCGGGTACGTATAGGTGCCCAGCTCGGGCACTGGTCGCGGCCCACGGGGTTGGGTCGTGACAAAAGTGGTATCAGAGCGGTTCGTCCTCGGATTGTCTACAGATCGTGTCTAGTAGAGTCTTGTTTATCGGTGTGTTGTGCACCACGCCTATAAACAGGAGGCTACAGAGCATTTAGGATACTACCCTTCTTTCTGTCTTAGATCGTGCGATAGAGCTGTGTTATCAGGATGACCCCTTCCTAACGAGTGGCTATATTTGCAGATATGCCTCCAAAAAAGGCGACAGCGGCCCAAAAGGCCAAGTCAGTTGCCGTAGGAGAGACTAGCCGGGTCCAGAGGACTACCAGGGCCCAGGTATATATTGCTCCGGAGACTTTGCCCCAGACAGAGAGTTCTTCTACACCGCCACTCGTGGAGGAGATTGGGGCAGCCGTAGCTGCAGATCGGGGGACGGCTCCACTGCCAGCTCCCGCAGTTCCAGTACCTGAGCCTCCAGCTCCACGGCCAGGCACTGAGGATCAGTCTATGAGGGAGGCAGTCCAGTTGCTGACTAGACTTGTGGCAGGGCAGGTTCAGGGGCATGGACTGGGAGGTGACCGGGCAGTCAGGCGTGATAGTTCAAGAGCCCGTGAGTTTTTGACTTGTAACCCTCCAGAGTTCTTCGGAACAAAGCCTGAGGAGGATCCTGAGGAGTTTATTAGGAAGATGCGACGCACTCTAGATTTGATTAATGCTTCCGAGACAGAGTCAGTCGCGTTAGCTTCGTACCGGTTATATGATGTGGCGGCAAACTGGTACGAGTCATGGGGGATATCCAGGGGGGACGGCGCTCCTCCAGCAGTTTGGGGCAATTTTTCTCAGGCATTTCTTGGACACTTTCTGCCCCCAGAGTTGCGACGAGCCAGATCTGATAGATTCTTATTATTGAGGCAGAAGGGCCGCAGTATCCGGGACTACAGTTTGGAGTTTGATTCCTTGGCCCGATATGCACCTACTGTGGTGGCTACTATGGCGGACCGGATGCACAGATATATTATGGGGCTGGATCGGTATTTTGTTGATAGCTGCTTAGTATTGGCTGCTCAGCCCGGTATGGACATTGCCCGTATCCAGGCCCATGCCCAGGGCATGGAGGATCGGGGCAGAGGAGGACACCAGCCTGACAGGGGCCAGGATCGGAGACAGCCCAAGAGGGCCAGGTCATCTGGAGATTTTCGGGGCAGACAGCCGCAGCAGCCTAGCAGATTCTCATCTCAGCCGGCGCAGAGCGCGCCTCCCCAGCCTGCAGGTCGCAGATTCGATAGCCCAGGGTATTCAGGAGCAGGCCAGAGCTCCAGGGCTTCAGGTTCGCGGACAGATAGGGGTTCTGGTCAGATGAGGCCACCTAGGGTTCAGTGTTCTTTTTGCGGCAGATACCATACGGGAGAGTGCTACAGAGCCACCGGTGCATGCTTTTCTTGTGGCCGTCAGGGCCATTCTGTGAGAGATTGCCCGTATAAGGGTAGTTCGGGTGGTGCAGCGCAGCCTACCGGATCAGCCGCTGGGTCTTCATCTTCGTCAGTGGCTATACGCCCTACGGGGCAGGGTATTTCGGCACCAGCGGGTCGCGGCAGAGGCCGTGGTGGAGCTTCTGGTATTAGCGGTCCTTCGAACCGCATTTATGCTTTGGCCAGCCGCCAGGATCAGGAGGCATCTCCTAATGTCGTCACACGTACTTTATTGGTCTTCTCTCGATCTGTGTATGCACTAATTGATCCAGGTTCGACTTTATCATATATTTCACCCCTTGTTGCCAGAAAAATTGGTATTATGTCTGAACCTATAAAGCCATTTGAGGTAGCCACACCGATAGGGGATTTTGTTGTAGCGAAACAGGTTTATAAAGACTGTTCTGTGATCGTTTGTGACCGTGACACTAAGGCAGATCTGGTAGAGTTAGATATGACTGAATTTGATGTTATTATGGGTATGGATTGGCTAGCTTCCTGTTACGCTAATGTTGACTGCCAGAATAAGGTAGTTCGCTTCCAGTTTCCCGGGGAGCCAGTTTTAGATTGGGCTGGAAATACAGCATCGCCGAAAGGTAAGTTTATTTCATACCTTAAGGCAAAGAAAATGATTAGAAAGGGTTATATCTGTCATCTGGTTCGGGTGCAAGACTTGGACGCCGAGATGCCGACACTTCAGTCAGTCCCCGTGATTAACGAGTTTCCAGATGTTTTTCCCGACGAGCTTCCAGGTCTTCCTCCAGAGCGGGAGATAGACTTATCTATTGACTTACTCCCAGACACTCAGCCTATCTCTATTCCTCCGTATAGAATGGCGCCTGCAGAGTTAAAGGAGTTGAAGGAGCAGCTGAAAGATTTGTTGGATAAGGGCTTCATCAGACCCAGTACTTCGCCTTGGGGAGCCCCGGTATTATTTGTGCGTAAGAAAGACGGGTCGCTGCGTATGTGTATTGATTATCGGCAGCTGAATAAGGTAACTATAAAGAATAAATACCCCCTCCCCAGGATTGATGATTTGTTTGATCAGCTGCAGGGCGCTAAGTGTTTTTCGAAGATAGATCTTCGATCCGGTTACCACCAGGTGCGAGTACGAGAGGCCGATATCCCTAAGACAGCTTTCCGGACCCGATATGGGCATTACGAGTTCAGGGTTATGTCTTTTGGGCTTACTAATGCCCCCGCAGTATTCATGGATTTGATGAACCGGGTATTCAGGCCATTCTTGGATATGTTTGTAATTGTATTCATTGATGATATCCTGGTTTATTCTCGGTCTGAGGCGGAGCACGCAGATCATCTGAGATCGGTATTAGGGGTACTCCGGCATCAGAAATTATATGCGAAATTTTCTAAGTGTGAATTCTGGCTGTCTTCAGTGGCTTTCTTGGGGCATGTTATTGCAGCTGATGGTGTCCGGGTGGACACACAGAAGATTGAGGCCGTGAAGAATTGGCCCAGACCTACGACGCCCACAGAGGTACGCAGTTTCCTGGGGTTAGCAGGCTATTACAGGAGATTTGTGGAGAAGTTTGCTTCGATTTCAGCGCCTTTGACAAGGCTGACTCAGAAGGGAGCTAAGTTCCTGTGGTCTGACGCTTGTGAACGGAGCTTCCAGTTGCTGAAGGAGAAGCTGACTACAGCCCCAGTTCTGACTCTTCCAGAGGGACCGGACGGGTATGTTATTTATTGTGACGCTTCTGGCATGGGGTTGGGCTGTGTATTGATGCAGCATGGCAGAGTTATAGCGTATGCTTCCCGGCAGCTCAAGCAGCATGAGAAGAATTATCCTACCCACGATCTGGAGCTCGCAGCGGTAATTCATGCTCTGAAGATATGGAGACACTATTTATATGGAGTTCATGTGGATATCTATACTGATCATAAGAGTCTCCAGTATATTTTCAGGCAGAGAGAGCTTAATTTGCGACAGCGGAGGTGGCTGGAGCTTCTGAAAGATTATGACGTGGATATTCTGTATCATCCGGGTAAGGCTAATGTTGTTGCCGATGCGCTCAGTCGGAAGTCTATGGGAAGTTTGGCCGATTTACAGCCAGACAGGAGAGAGATAGCCCGTGATATTCAGCAGTTGGCTAGTCTCGGGGTTCGTCTGGCCGATTCTGGAGATACACGGATTTCTGTTCGAGGGGTTTCTGAGTCATCCCTCAGGGACGATATTAAGCGGCGTCAATACGAAGATCCTGTCTTAGCTCAGTACAGGGACACAACCTATGATAAGGAGAGGACTCCGTTCGAGTTTTCACCGGACGGTACTTTGTTATACAGAGGCAGGTTGTGTGTACCTGATATTGCAGGCCTTCGGCAGCAGGTTATGAGCGAGGCACATTATGCTCGCTATTCGGTCCATCCTGGGTCTACGAAGATGTACCATGATCTCCGATGCTTATACTGGTGGGACGGCATGAAGCGGGATATTGCAGAGTTCGTCGCCCAGTGCCCTAATTGTCAGCAGGTCAAGATTGAGCATCAGAAGCCGGGTGGACTGTTGCAGGAGATGGAAATCCCGACTTGGAAGTGGGAGGTTATTAATATGGACTTTATTACAGGTTTGCCTCGCACTCCACGGAAGTATGATTCCATCTGGGTCGTTGTTGATAGGCTGACGAAATCAGCCTATTTTCTTCCCGTCAGGACTACTTATTCCGCCGAGGATTATGCCAGGCTCTATATTAGAGAGATTGTGAAGTTTCACGGAGTTCCTATATCTATTATTTCTGACAGAGGCGCCCAGTTTACGACGCGTTTCTGGAGGTCGTTTCAGGAGGGTCTAGGGACTCAGGTGAGTCTGAGCACAGCCTTTCATCCTCAGAGCGACGGACAGGCCGAGCGCACTATACAGACGCTGGGGGATATGTTGCGGGCCTGCGTTATTGATTTCAGAGGCAGCTGGGATGATCACTTGCCATTGATTGAGTTTGCATATAATAACAGTTACCATTCCAGCATCCAGATGGCTCCGTACGAGGCTCTATATGGCAGGAAATGCAGATCGCCGATTGGCTGGTTTGATATTGGCGAGTCAGAATTGATTGGCCCAGATATGGTCCAGCAGGCCGTGGACAAGTTAAAACCTATTCGAGAGCGACTGTTGGCAGCCCAGAGTCGACAGAAGTCATACGCGGATAAACGGCGTCGACCGTTGGAGTTTCAGGTAGGCGATTGGGTATTTCTGAAGGTATCGCCTATGAAAGGCGTGATGCGGTTCGGCAGAAAGGGTAAGCTCAGTCCGCGTTATATTGGGCCTTATCAGATTGTTCGGAAGGTTGGAAATGTCGCCTATGAGTTAGATTTGCCACCTGATTTGGAAGCGGTACATCCGGTATTCCATGTCTCTATGCTTCGCAGATGCATTGGTGACCCTTCCAGAGTATTCCCTGCTGATGATATTCAGGTGACGGAGCAGTTATCGTACGAGGAGCAGCCCGTATCTATTTTGGATCGCCAGGTCAGGAGGCTCCGAAATAAAGATGTGGCCTCCGTTAAGGTACTGTGGCGGAATGATAACCGGGAGGAGATGACCTGGGAGTCGGAAGAAGAAATGAAGAAGAAATATCCTCATCTGTTCCTTATAGCCACAGGTAACCTTAAATCCCTGCTTTAATTTATTCCAATATCAATCGTGTGTCATATGTGATGTCTGTAAACATGAACTCCCCCAAAGTATTTTCAAACCCTATGAGATTAATTTACCATTCGAGGACGAATGTTCTAAAGGGGGGGAGGATGTTATATCCCGTATTTTTGAACCTCGGAGCATCTGCTGGGGTGGGGCCCACATACCGAGATTTTTTTTGGAACATCTGAAAAGTCATATGAATCACATATGTAAAGTTAAACACAACTCATGAAGTACCTTTGGACCAAATCAAAGTGGAAACCCTCCAAACGAATATTTTTAAGAAAACGTTTTCGGGTGACCTGACTTTGGGGGGCAAAAACTGTATTGTAAGTTTGGAATTTCGAAAATACCTTGAAATAGAAGTTGTAGATAATTGAATTAGCTTTCCATCCATAGGTCGTGGGTTCCCAAGTGACGTCGGTACAAGGAGATATGAACGTTTTAAGGTCGAAAGGTCAGTGGGCTAGGCCCAACTCGGGACCAACCGAGTTGGCCCAAAACAATGGAAAAAAAAAATTCAGGCCCAAGTGAGGAGCCATTCGGCCATGGTCCATAAAAAGGATCCAAGCCCATGGAATTAAGTCATGTGGTCAATGAATAAAAGACCACTTAATCATCCAAATTCCA
The DNA here is from genome assembly GCF_019175385.1 of Lycium barbarum. Lineage (NCBI taxonomy): Eukaryota > Viridiplantae > Streptophyta > Magnoliopsida > Solanales > Solanaceae > Lycium > Lycium barbarum. The sequence goes on along the minus strand of NC_083341.1, from coordinate 27,394,015 downwards.
TAGAACTTTCAAGAGAAAGAATAGGAGGAAAAACAAGAGAAAAACAAGAACAAAAAGAGGGCATTTCGGGTTTGGCCATAGAAAAATCACCCCTCAAAATCTTGCCTCTAAAATTATTTTCTTGTTGAATTCCTACTAAATTAAGTGTCCTCTACAACTTGGTGTAATTGTTTTGGAAGAAGGAGCACTTATTTCTTCAAGTTGACAACTTGTTCAAGTGAAGAAGTTTGTAGAAAAAGGTAAGAATCAATTCCTTTTTCTTATGTTATGAAGGTTTGTTTATGTTGTGGTATGTGGAAATGAGTAGAGATTATGGAAATAAGGAAGTTTGCAAAGTGGGTATGTATATATATATGTAGCCATGGGTGTATATATGTTGTATACATATATGAGTTGAATTTTATGTTGCATTCTAGTTGTGGTTATGATGGAAATTATATTGGGAATGAAAGTTGAATGAATTTTGGTTGAAGTTGGAATGTAGATGATTATGTCACTTTAGAATAATTTTGTGATATTATGGAAATGAAGTTGTTAAGATGTGAATTATGATTATGGTTGATGAATTTGGAAGTTGGAAACTTGTTATGAAATTATATGCCAAAGATTTGATGTTTTGCATAAGTTATGCTTTTGGCGGAAAAGTGTATATCATGTATATCAAGTGTATATCCTAAGGGAAATGGTATGAGATGTCTTTAGATTTATATGGTGATGATCATGATGGTTGTTGAATATGAAATTATTGATCTTAGTTGAAAGTTGGGTTGAATTGAAGATTATGTCAACTTGTGAGAAAAATGACTAGTTGAAGGATATTTGTGTTTTAATGTTCATTGTTGATATTGTTGTTGTCGTTTGGGTTGTTGTTGATGATTTATAGCCGAGTTGAATTCTCGGGGTGTCATATGTATAGGGGAAGTGCTGCCGAAATTTCGGTAGCCAAATATGCTTAAAGTTGAAATAATGGCATTAATAATTCACAATTGGTAAACTTGACCAATTGCAGTTTTTCGACGAAACGGGAAGTGAGTTTGGAAAGGCTTAAGGAGCGCGAAAGGTATGTAAAGTAAACCCAATTCTTCCCTTGGCATGCCCTTAGTGTATTAGGGTCGGATCCGGGCCTCGAAGGACCTCTTGGCCCTCGGAATCCGCAAGACAAAATTTCAGTTTTTCCTTCAGTAGAATTGAACCATTTTGATACGCTTTTTCTGAAATTATGCAATTTTGCTCTAAATTATTCAGAAAGTCATAGAATGTTTGTATAACCTTTTTAGGTGATACTATATGCTTAGAGGGCACAATTTGAGCCCGCCGCCTTGTTTGTCCCAAGGCGGGCCCGCTATTTACGGTTTTGCCCCTAATGTGTTAAAGCTTCCTTTTTAAGCGATTTTTGAAAGAAATGTTTTAATTACCCTACTAATCGCTTAACGAATATTATTTTAAATATTCTGTTAAATATTATAAATTATTTTGACACTCGGAATGACTTCGGGAAAGTTATACTTCTGTAATTTATTATGATATCCGAAATACATTTATTATGATTCCGTCCGACTCTATTGGATTGGTTTGTCTTTGATACGCTTCATCGAGTCTTTGAAAACATTTATGATATTTTTAAATTGCATTAGTCTCTCACTACTCCATTCGTGGATGTCCCAATGTTTCCCACACTGAGCCCGGGCCAGGATATGTTGTCAAGCGAAATTCTCTGCATTGTTCGCCGCGTCCCGATGTGAGGGGGCAGGTATACGCGTACATGGGTCTGTGGAGTATGATGTGCCATGTCCGCCTATTCTGATCTGATCTGTATGGCCATTTTGATATGACATTATATGATACGGGGCCACGCCCCTTTTTCTGATTCCTCTGTATAGTGGCACCAGCGTCGGGAGGGTGGCCACATTCTGTCTGCCGAGTCCCGTGTCAGGGACCGGATATGATATGATATGATATGACATATGTTTCTGTACGCATTCTGTCTGTTTTGGAAATATGCATTTGACACTCTGGATTCTGTACTCATTTTCTGTAACCATTATGATTTGACTTCTGTGATTCCGCTTTACATATTCAGTACATATTTCGTACTGACCCCCTTTCTTCGGGGGCTGCGTTTTCATGCCGCGCAGGTACTGACGACAGGTTCGCTGATCCACACGTTTAGGATCCTATTTCTGCTATTTGGGGCGCTCTCTTCTACAGAGCCCATCTTTTGGTACAGTCTGTCACTGCTATCTGGATATGTACTTTGTTCAGGGTATGACGGGGCCCTGTCCCGTCTTATGATTATGATATGTTCTGTAGAGGTCTGTGGATACATCTGTGTGGGTTCTGTACATATGTTTGGGATATTCTGTTCTGTGATGGCCTTATCGGCCTATGTGTGCCAAGTCTGCTTTTCTGCTAAATTCTGTAGCGACCACTAATATTATTATTATATTATTATTCTGTTAATATGCTAATTTGGGGTATCGGGTACGTATAGGTGCCCAGCTCGGGCACTGGTCGCGGCCCACGGGGTTGGGTCGTGACAACATATGTCCTGTATACAATGGCGGAACCAGGAATTTCATGATGGGTGTTCAAGCTTTGAATAAGTAATTTTTTTTATGAGCCGGTGCACCAATGTTTTTAAAATTTAACTACACAATATTAATAAATAATTTTTTTGTAATGAATGGGTGCATGGAAAATTTTGAAATCATTATGTAGTATTTAGCTTTAATGAACATAGAAAGAACAAAAAAATTATTCATATTTAGTTTAACATCAAGTGAACGGATAGAGAAAAAAGAAAAAGAAAAATAGGACTAGCTACGAGACATGAAAAACGGAGAGCAAAACCAAAAGAGGGTTTTTTTATTTCTTTATGGATCCTTTGTTGCTTTCGATTTTCACAGAGTTGTAGAGAGTGTTTACGATTTACTTATTAAGGCCTCATTTGTTTGTACTTATTGGAGGTGTGAATCTGAATGGTTCAGACCTTAAGCCATTAAGTGCATTTGTTTGCATTAAAATATAAGCATTTATTGGGTCTGAATAGGTCTTAATCATTAAGATCTTGAACCAAGTCTTAATATCATTAAGAGGTATTTTTGTATGAAACTTTTTTATCACCAGCTCCAACCCCAACCCCAACCCTCCACCTCAACCTCACCCCCACCACTCTCCACTCCAACCCACCCCACCACCCACCCACCCACCCTCCACTCCAAACCCTTCACTCCCCACCACCAACCTCTACCCCACACCACCAACCCCTAACCCACACCACCTACCCCCACTCTCCACCACTCCCACCTCCCACCACCAACCCACCCTCACTCCCCACCAACCCCACCATCAACCCCTACCCCATACCACCCACCCCCACTCCCCACTACCCCCACCTCCCACCACCAACCCCACCCCCACTCCCTACTAACCCCAACCCCACTACTGTTATATCCCGTATTTTTGAACGTCAGATTATTTGCTGAGGTGGGACCCACACATCGAGATTTTTTTGGGACATCTGAAAATTCATATGAATCACATATGAGAAGTTAAACACGACTCAAGAAGGACCCTTGGGCCAAATCAAAGTGGAAGTCCTCCAAACGAATATTTTTAAGAAAACGTTTTCGGGTGATCTGACTTCAAGGGGCAAACACGGTATTATACGTTTAGAATTTGGAAACGTACCAAGAAATAGAAGTTGTAGATAATTGAATTAGCTTTCCAACCATAGGTCATGGGAGCCCATGTGACGTCGGTACAAGGAGATATGAACGTTTTAAGGTCGAAAGGTCAGTGGGCTAGGCCCAACTCGGGACCAAACCGAGTTGGCCCAAAAAAATAATAAAAAAATAATAAGGCCCAAATTTGTGAGGCCCAACCGGCCATGGTTATGGCCCAAGCCCATATTAAATAAAATTTGGTCAATAAATAAGATGACTAACTCATCTTTATCACACAACCTCTAGAATATTCAAGAAGTTGAAGAACAAGAAAGAGAAGGAGAAAAGTTGAAGGCCATTTCGGCCAAGGGTAAATTTCCAAGGAAAAATTGATAAAAATTCTTCAAAAATCAATCCCTACCAAGTAAAGGGTGCTTAACAAGGTGGAGTTGTTGTTGGAGCAAGAAAGATTCAAAATCATACAAATTGTCAAGTTGTAGTCAAGTGAGAGGTTGAAGAAGAAAGGTGAGTTTTGATCTTTCTTTATGTGTTATGAATGGTTTATATGTGTTGTAGTATGTTAAAATGGATGAAATTCATGAAAGAGATAAAAATAGGGGTGTGGCCGTGAGGTATGGAACATGTATATGTGTGTAGAAATTGTGTTTTAATTAATTTATCTAGTGTTTGGTTGTTATTGTTGTGAATGATATATGGAAAATGGAAGTTGAATAAATTTGGAGAGGTTGTAGTGTGTATGCTTGATGTTGGCCGTGTAGTTGTAGAGTAATATGGAAGAAAATGAGTCAATTCTATTTAATGTTTTGGTTGTAGTTGAATTGTGGATGCTAGATTGCTAATGAATGCATAATAATCTTGTGAAGTTGAAGTAGGTGGAGGTTTGTTTTAGAAGTTATGTGAATTGAATGTAATGTTCTTGCATGCATGGAAGATAATGTGGTTAGTATGATGTTGGAATATAGATCATGAGGTTGTGATTGTTTTCATTAAAGTTAGAAAGTTTTTGGAAGAAGTAGTAAGTTGATTGAATATGGAAGTTGCTAGTATTGTTGTTGTTGGAATTGTGGTTGATATTTTTGCCGGGTTTGAATTCCCGGGATTGTTGTTGATTGAAATTAGCCAAGTTGAACTTGGTGGGATGGAGTATTTATAGGGGAAGTGCTGCCGAAATTTCGGTAGCCAAATGTTTCCTTAAGAATTCAACTCTAAGTATCCTAACAAGAGTTTTGGTAAACATGACCAATTTGCAGATTTTGACGAGATTGCAACGTGAATTTGGAATAGCAATAGGAGCGGAAAGAGGTATGTAAGGTTTCACCCTTCTTTCTATGGCATGTCTTAGACGTAATAAGTTGGGTACGCGCCTCGGGGACAACTCTCTTCCCCGGAATCCGCATCCAAAGTTTTCCACTTTTTGTTCAATAGAATTGAACTAGAAAGTGTGCAAATGATGGAAAGACCTCTTAAACCCCTAGAACTTGCATAAGTGGGACCCGATTACCCTAGGACCCTCACAAGTAATGACATGACACGTAATATATGTAAATCATATACGTCACCCCATCCGGCCCGAGGTGGGCCCGCTACTCTCGGATTTTTCCTTACAGTCTTGCTTGACTTACTTGAAGTGAATCCAAAGGGAACCTTTGATCCCGATTTCGTTACCAAATGATAAATACTATGACTCCTCTAACGAGGGCACTTCCATGACGATAATGATAACAATGATGTTAGATAAGAGAATATGCCTATGATACGTACTACCGGAACGACTCTATGACTAAGATAACTAAGCTAAGTATCTTATGTAAACATGAAAATGATAAACTAATTTTTGAATCTTATTTATATTTCCTAGCTATGACTTTATTTTCTAAAAGATTTCAAAGTCTATGAACTGTCATCTATGATGCCCCGATTTCACTCTACGTTTACTTTAATATTATTCCCCGTTGGTAGTCTCACCTTAAAATACTCGTTCCTTCAAGGTGAGACAAAGCGATCACGAGTATTCTATAATATAATCGGAGGTCACCGACCATTACGTCACTCCGATGACTACATGATTCTTCTTTGGGCTTTCCTGCGTGCCTATGAGACATATGTATATAGGATACGTAAATGCATATAAGACATGTAAATGTATGTAAGATATGTGTATATATTTTTAAAACATGCACATGACGAAAGAGCTAGAGCGCTATAGACGCTGATACATGCACATGATACACGTATATGTATATGATAAAATCACCAGAGCGCTATAGACGCTGATGTACCTACACGACACACGTATATGTATATGATAAAAGAGCTAGAGCGCTATAGACGCTGATACATGTACATGATATATGCATGTGTATACGGGGAAAATGGAGGTAAGGGCAGAGCGTTATGAACACATATCCACCTGATCAGTTGGCATTACATGATATGATATCGTCCCGGACGCGGGATGCCCGGACGCGGGATGTGTATATTTATGGTTAAATGGATCGGCTGCCGACGCCTCGGCAATATGAGATGTCCTATTTTATATGTATATGTATATGAACAAGGAAAGATTCTTAAAGGAAAGCTAAGTACGCATAGCACCTGCCAAGGGTATATATATATACAGGTTATGTTTCTATCCCAGGACATGTGTTGTAACTCTCTTATGTCATTATACATGATTCATATTTTCTGTATATTACTATTCATGCCTTACATACTCGGTACACTATTCGTACTGACGTCCCTTCTTGTGGACGCTGCGTTTCATGCCGCGCAGGTCAGTAGACAGGTGGACTTGATCCTTAGAAGCCTTACCAGCAGTGTTGACAGCGCTCCAGTTGTTCCGGAGCCCCACTTTCGTGGTACTATTTTGTGTATGTATTTTCGGGCACGACAGTACTCGGCCCTTTCTATGTATAAGTGTACTATGTCTAGAGGCTCGTAGACAGATATGTACAGTCAGTTAAGTACAATTAGGTATATGGTGTTTTGGCATGTTAATGTTGATGTATAAGTGATAACGAAGTTTATTAGTCTATGTTCAGAATGACGCCGCTAATGTTAATGTTAAAAAAAAAAATGGCTCTGTTTACATGGCTTGCTAAGAGGTAAAGGTAAAACGATAGACAAGGGGTGCCCGGTACAAGTATCGGGTACTCGTCACGGCCCCTAGACGGGTCGTGACAACTACCTCCCATCCCTCACCCCAACCACCCACTCACCCCTCCACCCCAACTCACCACCTACCACGACTACAAAACATCTCCTCCATTACTAGTGAACATAAATGTTTCATTTTTTTTATCAAATAATATTTTATTTTATTAATTTGTATTTATTTTCTACTATTTATACTTTTTAATTTGAATTGTATATTTATTATGTTTAAATAAATACGTTATTCACATTCAGATATTGAAAAACAAACAGTCTTAATCATTCAGTGTTCAGGCCTAGAGACAACATCTTAATCATTCAGATGTGCATTCAGATTCAGACGTTTTAATTTTAATAAAATCAAATGAGGCCTAAGTATCTTTTAATATTTAATTACTTTTAAGTTTTGTTTAGAAAATTTAATGAAAAAAAAATAAATCAAAGACATCAGTTGGAATCCAATTGGATATTGGCACTTTCGTTTTTTAAAATGAAAAAGTTGGGTGTGAGGTTTGTAATAGTGCTGCTTCATAAAAATAAATAAAAACTAGGCCAATATAGCCGATAATCAATGTGTGTGGTGTATTAAGCAACTACGTACTGAGAATCGAACCTACAAAATATACTCAACAAAAGAAGCAGCTGCTGAGGATCGAACCCGTGCAGTTGCAACTTCATTTAGCCTTTCCTGAACACCCTTCAACCACCGAGCTACCTCTCATAGTTGTGATAAAGGTGTTCAAAATGTAATATATATTCATTTAGCATAGCATTTTACCTATATATACAGTATAATTTTCCGGCGAAGCGAACACCCTTAGAACACCGTAGCTCCGCCCCTGCCTGTATACTAATATAATATACAATGTCATGTCACTGTAAAATTAATGTCATGTTATGTGTATTAAAATAAGTATATACTATACTCTTCAAGCGTCTCAACATATCATGCCTTAGTCATAAAAGAGCATAACATTATTTCATAAAAGATAGGAATTTCAAACGTCGCGTTTTAGCTCAAAAGAACATACATGTCCTAGTACGCACTCACCCCATAATATATTAGATAGTTTGAAATCAATTGCAAGCAATTGTTCATGTTCTCAACTCATACTTGTAAAAAAGCGAGTAATCAAGGGGTTTTTATATTGCATTCAAGCTAAACACACAACTTCTTTGCTGATTTCTCTGTGCAATTTTATGCGAACACCTCGAAACTATGCAGAATATGCAATAACATGGTCAATTACTCACATCAGGTTCAATATCATATCCTTAGACTACGCAAAGTCAAAGCCGACCCTCGGATCTACTCATTAAAAATCTTAAACAAAATTTAAATCCTTGTTACTCATAAACCCCCAAATTCAAATCTAAACTTAGATTTTCAATTGGAGTCCATTTAGGCTTTCAAAATCGTAATTTTCTATATAGAGAATTAAAGGCACAAATTCATGATTTTCACCTTATCTAGTATTTTAGGATATAAAAATCCAAGGAAAACATATAATAAGCTCAAACAGATGAGTAGGATCCTTAACACAAGCGCTTATGATGAATTGAAAAAAGGTTCTTTCCTGTAATTCTCAAAGCTCCCAAATTCCAAAATGGCTACTATTTGTCGAAGTTTTACCCTTTTATATCAAACGACCCTCGCAATCGCAGAGTGTCCATGACTTACACACATTTGATATTGAGCCGAACCCTTAGGATCGCGGCCTTAATCCTCACTTTTGTAGATATGACTAGGTCCACTGCTCTTGCTACTGCGAAGTCCTTTCTCACTACAGAAAAGAGCCAAAAAATGTCCCTGAACTATCTCAAAAGGTCTAAATATTCCCTTCATCTACCTATTTTGCAAAAATAGCCCTCCGCTCACATTTTTGGCTCATTTTTGCCCTTAAACTAATTTACCTCTTATTTATTTTTTATTTTTGTAAAATCATTTATTTGTTATTTTCGTTGTTGTTGTTGTTTTTTTTTTTTTTAATTTCTTTTTCCTTTTAAAGTGACAATTGAGGTTTAGATATATTTTGTACTCAGGTATAATTATTTTAATTATTATATATTACATGTCATATTCCTATTGGACGAAATCAAATTCCAACATACCCAACTTTGTCATAAAACATAAAATTATTTTATTTGTCCATAAAAAATATTTTATTTGTTCACCAACAAAACAATAGTATTATTTTATTTATTCACCCAACTTTGTCATAAAATATAAAAATTATTTTATTTGTTCACCATAAAAATTAAAAAAATTCTTCTGTTATGAACAAAACCAACAGAAAATTAAATTAAGATTGCTGATTGGTTCATAAAATTAGTATGTTATGAACAAAAACAACAAAAAATGAACAAATAAAATAATAATTTTAAAAATGGAGGAATTACAAAATAAATAAATAAAATAATAAAAATGAATAAATACTATGTTTCAGGAAGAATATTTTAAAAATTACAAAATATATTAGAGATAAAACTATAAAAGGCTTGATCAAATCACAATTGTGTATAAGTTGTATAATCATAATAACTTGGGAGCGACTAATTTATATGACGTTTTGGTAATACTCTCTCCAATTCAAAATAAATTAATTTTTGAGGCTTTTTCTTTGGTCCAAAAAATAAATGAATTTTTCAAAGTGTTATTAATTAAATTTTCAAATTTGTCCTTTTTAATAGTTTTGTCAAATCCTAATACTCATTATTTCAATCTTTAAGAACGTTTGGGAGAAAGACATAGGATAATTTAGCCAAATGAGCATTTAATTAATGCCATTAATTATATTTTTTAATGAGTGTGTCATGTCCCAAAAATACACTTATCTTAGGACGGAGAGAATATTATAGTACTTGAGAGCACTTTTATATTACTCCATCTGTTTCAATTTATGTGATACAGTTATGTGATAAGCTTCTTTATTTTGACTTTAAATTGGACATACAATTTTTCATTTTTTTGAAAAATAGTTTACATATATTTAGAAACTACATAAAAAATATTATAAGTCACAATAAATCAACAATTCAAAATCTTTAAAGAGTATATAATTAAATTACGGTCAAAGATGTTGTTGTTTGATTCTGTTAATCCGAACCGTAACAAGAGAACAGCAAACACTTTTAAGTCTTAACAGTACTTCTACACAGCTCCTATAAATTTGGCTATCTGCTTCCCCCTAACTATATATATATAAAATCTATACTTTCTGTTTCCCTCATCATTCATACACAAACAAAACTTTACTATCAAACAAGAAAAATAAAGAAGATTTTCTTCAGGAATTGCTACTTCGTTGTAGTGGCCCCAACTAGCTAACCGTTTTTCCTCAGAAATGTATAATTTTCCGCCGTCATTAATTCTGGGGCCACGGCGGCGTAACTTGGGAATGGTGACGCCGGAGGAGTTGATAATGTATCTTATTGACATTAATCTTCGTGGAGATGTTCTTATTCATCTCAACAAACTCATTAAACAGGTAATTAAGCTTCTGACTTCTTTATATATCATGCTTTTATAGTATTCTGCCATGACTTATTCGTGTTCGTTATTTCTTTTTTCATACTGCTTTGCACTATTTGTCCTTATGCCGAGGTCTACCGGAAATAACCTCTCTCTCTCCTAAGGTAGAGATAAGGTCTGCGTACAATTTACCCTCCTCACACCCCACTTTGTAGGATTTCAATGGGTATGTTATTATTGTATTTTCAGTACTGCTGAATCGTGAGCGATTTATGTCCTATAATTCCCCATTGATTAGTTCAATTGCACATTGGCCCGTGAATATGTGTGTCTAGTTTTAGTGATTTGTTTGAGTTTTTGTATATATATGCACACTGCCTTTGTCCCAACTTATGTGGCAGAGTTTGAATTTCAAGAGTTAAACAATTTAATTTTTGACTGTTAATTTGGGAATGGGAATCTTTAAATTTTTTGGAATAAAATTTCACATATTTGGAAACTGCGCCAAAAGTGCTATAAGTCACAATAATTGAAAATTTTACATAAAAAATGACTGGTTTGAATTTTGATATCCGAAAGGTGCCAAATAAATTGGTACGGAGGAAGTATATATGTTGTAGCAAGTTTTTTGATCAACTAAAAGTACTCAACTTATTCAGGCATTGCAGAGAACCACTACGTCAACAACTACTATGTGGAAAAGAGTAGAAACTCAGTAAATGTATGTGTAATTTTAGTGATGGATGAGTTTGTAGTATGAGTTTTAGATGTATATATGTTGATATATATTTATATGATATTGTAGCAAGTTCTTTTAATCAAATAACAGTACTCAATTATGTGGAAATGAATACAGACTGATCAGTAAACATACTATGAAGCAGAACACACTGTGCGATCCTGATTTCTTCTTAAGATAAATAACAGATTGGCTTCTTCCTCATTTAATTTGATACTTACAAATAAATTAAATGTGAAGAATAAGGTTAATTTTAATGCGGCTAATGATAAGGTGACCCATCTTTTTTCCTCCAATTATCTTGTACTTCTGAATTTGTGCATGTCCAGAATCTTTTTTTTCTGAAGGTGGTATATTTATGGTGACAATTCTGAGATGGTAAATTCTTTTTTATTTTATTAGATGGGAGAAAATTGCATCGATCTTGCTTTGGAGTTGTGGAACTCCTTTAATACAGTCTACATACTGCTACAGGTATACCTCTTTTAATTTTTATCAATTTCTTTGTCAACTACACTTACGGTTAAACTTGAGCTTGGTGCTTAATTTCCTCCTTGATCGGTAGGAGAGGCACCTATGAACTAGACGTTTATTTATTCGGTTTCCTATGTAAGTAATACATACACTGAATGATGCAATGTGAACTCAATTACATAAGTATGCTATTTGAATTCCCATTCCAAGATATCTAGGTTAGCTTATCAAATGAAAGTTTTTAGGACAGTTGTTTTATTATTTTGCGGATGTTCTTGGTAATAAGAAATGTATTCCCTTTGTGGATGCAAACGTTAACAGCAGTGCAAAAGTAGAATTTCTTGAATTTCAGCTGGATATCTTCTTTATAGCTTGCTACTGTTTGACAAAATGGCCAATTACTGCTGTATTCAATAAAGGAAAGGGAGATGTAAAAGAAATTGATAGCTTGAGTTTAATCGCTATTTACTCTTGTTCCTTTTTAGGGAACTTATCAGTTCTTCACTAGAAGTAACCTATATGCATTTTATTTCTAGACTCTGAGATTTTTCTAGAGTTGGGAATAACGATAATCGCAAAACTTTTTATTTTTATTTTAACTTTACGATTTAGTTCCCCTTTATATGTTAATATGCTCATGATATTCGTTCGAGTTGCTTTATTGTATGTTAACTCTTTGGTTGTATTTGGATTGGTTTTTCTAAATTAGTTTCTGGGATGTGTGAAATTGAATATAGAAATGATTTAAGGTCTATACTATCTGGTCATATAGCCAGAACAGTAATTTTTCATGAGATTTATAAAGCAGTAGGATTTGAGATAGATTGAAGATGGTTGCAATGAGCCTTGCACATCGGAATTAAGATTTAAAACTGATAGGGTTTGTTCAAAAACATGATTTCATGTCAATGATTCCATATGGAGCCTTTTCTGTAAGCAGCAAAAACAAATGTGCTAGGACTTAATCTTCAGGCAGGGAGCAGGAGCAATTAGCTTATAACAGACCTGATGGCCTTTTTTTCCCCTACCTTCATCACTTAATGACTTGGATTGTTGTAGTTCTTTCACATAAACTCTGTTGCTTCCCTATTTTGGTTTGACTTGCTCAAGACAAGCCATACACATCCAATGTTATGGCAAAAATGTAGATGGACCAGGAGCTCTAAATTGCTACGAGTTTGTAGCGCTCAACTTTTCTCTTCACTTTAGGAAGTATTAGCAGACTTTTCTCTTTACTTTAGGAAGTATTAGCAGTGTACGCGAAGGCTTAACTTTTCTCTTCTCTTCAGGAAGTAACGGCAGTGTACCAGAGGTTTTCAACCTCAACATTAACCATGGAGGAATCTACTCGAGTTCGTAATGCTCTTGCTGTACTTCAGGTGAATATATCCTATTATACCACTGAACTTCATGCAGGTTTGCATATACCTTGGTTTGGCATGTATCGTCAACCTTACATCTCGCCCATGCATTTTATATTGACATGTTTATTATCAAGAAAATGTAAAAGTTTTAATCAACAAAAATAAGCATGCTTTCAACAGCATCTTCTTCCTGCACTTGTTTCAAAACTAGTTTGACTAGAATGTAAGATTAGAATCATACCTATGTTAAAATAATTTGCTATTACAGTCTGAATGTTGTCTTTCTTTCTCGTGGTCTCACGGTTTTTCAATGTTAAGATGATAAGAGGTTATAGCATCTCATGTCTGCATGAGAGTAAGAATATTTGATGACCATAACCTAGGAGAAGGAAAGAGGAGCATTCTAGGAGTAAAGGTCCTAGACTTTCCCCCCCGAAATATCCATAAAACACTGACATACCAACATAAATGCAGAAATCCGTTTATATTTTTCCGTGGATATCTCATATCACAATCAGTATAATTAGATGACGGCACTGGAATATGAGTACCAACCTGCTTTAAATCTTCATACTTACTTCATTTTTATGGATAATTCAAGTGTGATATGTACAGAGTGTCATCAGGTAAGGAAAACTCATTGAATAATTGTTTTTGAAGTAATATTCATGCAGTGCAATGCTAGAAGGCAGTAGTTGTGTTTTAACTTTAAAATGCAGATGAAGGGAAAAATTGTCAGAAGATTTTGTGCATGGCTACATGGAAACTGTACACAAGATATGATTCTCCCAAAGTGAAAGTTCCTTACTGAATAGATGATTCCGTAGTCAGTGATCTTCTGGTATCAAGAGGATGAAGATCATAAAATGATTTGATGTTATTATATTGTAGTTTACTATTTCGCTATGGTGTGCCTCTTTCGTGATATGTAACAACCACTCTTTTATGGCTATATGAGTGCAGTGTATGGCCTCTCATCCAGAAGCAAGATGGGGGCTTATCAAAGGTAGCGTGCTTCTTCAATGCTTCACACTAAAATGAATTGTATGCCAAATCTTTGTCAATCTACTCTTAAAAAGTAAGTATATTAGTACAGATGCAAATGAGTATGCACATATCTATCAATACAACAGGTTTCAACTTAATAGATTTTCAAATGGATGAGTTTAGTTTTACCTTTTCATTGACCTAAGTGTTATTACAATACTACAGTTCTATTCGCTTTTCTTGGCATATCAAAATGAGAAAAAATTGTACCAGTGCAGTTCTTTTTTTTCATAAGTCAGTTCTTTATCTATGTTATTCTTTTATCGTTGTAACTTGTAAGCCAGTCCTTTATCTATGCCTGTGCCTTGTTATTTTTTTCTTAAATTCAAAAGTTCGACATGGTTTCTGATTCTAATGTAGTCCAAACATGAACTGTAAATGCTCACACACTATCATTTTTGTGTTTGTGTGCACATTGTGCCTGCAAAAACCTTTGCTAAGAAGCATTGTCCATTTGCTGATCTAGTTATCCTCAAACATTTGACTTTTATGTACTTTATCAATATGTTTTATCCTCTTCTTTCTACCCTCCTGATTTTCTTTGTGGATTGTGACAAGAAGGGAAGCCTTGGTGTAACTGGTAAAGTTGTTGCCATGTGACCTGGAGGTCATGGGTTCAAGCCGTGGAAACAACCTCTTGCAGAAATGCAAGGTAAGGCTGCATACGATAGACCCTTGTGGTCCGGTCCTTCCCCTTACGCCGCGCATAGCGGGAGCTTAGTGCACCGGGCTGCCCTTTATTGTGATAGGGCACAAGTAAAAGGGATCATACACTGATTGCAGAGTGAACAAGAAATTGTTCTTGGCTCCTGTTATTTCAGAAGTAGTTTATTCTTCTAATACTTTTTTTTATGCAGCAAACATACCACATTATCTTTACCCATTTATCCAAATTTCTACAAATGAAAAGCCTCTGGAATTTGTGAGGCCTGGCAGCTTGGATCTTATCGGTGCCCTAGCAAAGGTGATAATGTAACTTAAACAAATATGCATCTGTTCTGTCCCTAGTTCTCATTACGTTGCTTTTCACTAATTGATTTTTCAATATTCTTCAACTTGGACCACATGTTGAGTAATCAAACTTAACAACATAATTTAGTCTAGCATGAATAACTGCACTTCATGGATATTACTTTAGAAACAATTTTCTTTCAGAAAATTAGAAGCTATTTCCTTTTTTCTTTTGAAAATTCGAAGCTATTTCACTGCTGCTATTGTCCATTTAATTCAGCAGAAGCATGAGTCTTTCAAGCCCCTTATACAGTTATACTTACAGCAAACATATAGATGCATTAAGATCGGTTTCATGTATGGATCATCAAGCCATGACTGTTCTCACTTCTATTGTGTAAGTCAATTGTATGGATCATCAAGCCATGACTGTTCTCACTTCTATTGTGTAAGTCAATAATTGCATGCAAGTAAATACCTTCTCCATTCTAATCCGCATAATAATTATCAAAATACAAATCTGATTTCCTGAAGTGTTGTCTCTCTATGATGCCTGGTAATGTGACCCTTGATCTTACGTTTCTGTGTAGTTATCCTAAGGAGTACTAATAGAATGTTCTGAATTCACTTTCTTGTGCAGTTTGATGATCAATATGGGCCAGAAATTCTTAATTTTTTTCTAGATACACAACTATTTCCTAGGTGCCTGCACTGCATGGATCATGGTGATAAACTGACTGGGAAGGTTAGGCCTGCCTACAATTTGATCTTTTGCAGAAATATTTCATTTTCATCTTCTATGAGAGTGGTATTCCGATATAACGATAAATATACATGTGATTTATCATCAGAAATGCTTATACTGTGCCCAACTTCTATACATGTTGTTCATATGAAAACATTTTGAATTCTGGAGTGAATTAAATGAACTAATGAGAATGAAAGACCACACCATCAAGAGCAAAGCAGAAGAGGGCTTTTGCCAAGAAGCCCCTTCCAGAGGAAAAATAATACATAGTAGGACTTTGTTGCTTTCAATGAAAGTCTGGAATGGAAGAGCTGACCAGTATATTTAGAAGAAGGGCAGAAACTTTGGTCAGTTAGACAGGCCAAAAATAGATGGATGGGTGAGCTTGAGATACGGAAAAGTAGACGCTGACATCTCGCAAGGAGACCTGATAATTAGTGGCAAGTTCAGTTTCTGATCTCCCATATCATCAAATGTGGACCTACAACAGAAGTGCACATGCAGCTATTGCCTCCTGCTTGAGCTATATTTTTTATATAGGAAGATATGGCGGTCGAGGATTAGGGTAGAAGGTTAGTAGGTAGTTGAGCGATTGTCTACTTTCCCTTATTTGTAATGTTATTATTACTCTCCTACTATCTTATTCTTCTATTTTATTATTACCTGTTGTTTCCTTTGCTTCAGTTTTCATATTATTTGTTGTTACTGTTCTCTTCTAAATTGTTTTCAGTATGGCTTCTTCACTACTGTAAAGGAAGAAAGACTGTTTGAATATTTGAATCCAAGACGCTTAATTCCTTTTTTTATTAAGATTAAGACAAAAGTGATCAATATTTCTTTATGCTTGTTCCTGAAGTATAAAACGGTCCATTTGTTCCACTTAGACAATTTTAGATATTCAAGGATTCCACGTTCTGTTCTAGATTAAACAGGTCTAATTTAGGGAATTATCGATAGGCTAACAAAAAAAGACAATTAGGGATTCATTGGAACTATCACATTTATTTGGAAGATACTTATTTCGGATGGGTCACACCATATTTCCTTTACATACTTAATTTTTGATATGCTTTACTTGAGCTTCTATCTGAAACAGCCTCTCTACCTTCACAAGGTAGGGGTAAGGCTGCGTACACACCACCCTCCCCAGGCCCCACTTATGGGATATGTTGTTGTTGCTTAGATACATGATACTAGAGAGCAGTGAGAGGATTGGCACATGTATTGCCCCATAGAGTTCCCATGCATAGGAAGCTCCAAGTTCGAGCCTTCTGAGAAGCGTGGCTGGACCTTTTTTTCTCTCTCCCTTCTTGTTGTTTTGGCTGCTGCTCCTTTTTGTTTTTCTGTTTTCTCCTTTTCTCTTTCTTCATCAGCCCCGAAGCTAGCTGCGAAATCAGTGCCGACATGTTTCTCGCTTTCCTGTTCACCAAATTCTTGTGTCTCATCTCTCCCAAATTCCAGACCAGGCCTACTACAAGCTATGTCCAGGTTTCATGTGACATTCCCTTTTCCTGTCCTCTTTCCTATTTGCTCTGTTTTTATTTTTCACTAATGTTCTGTCCTTCAATTTGTATTCTCTGTTACATGATTCTCCAAGAAAATTTATGGTTCTGCAAATAATTGATTCTAATAAGATATGGTCCCTCATTACCTCCTCCATTCTCCTTCCAGGGTATTTTCTAGCTCTGCATCCCTGGTTCCAAACAGTGCTTCGATCCTAAATTCTTGTGCCATGTCTGAATCAATTAAATCTAGAATTGTATTACTCACTCTGTTTATTTGTCTTTCCTTTTTAGGCGGTTTAAAATGGAATGTCTCTATATTTTAGTAAGTTTTTACTTCCAACATTGGCTTGTTTAAGACCACAAGATTCAAAGGGTATTTTTGGTATGTTATACACCTTTAGTTTAAGACCCACAAGATTCTAAGTTGTGCTTTACATTCTTAAACTTCGTGCCTAGTCAAACTAATAACCTGTTTGACCTAGCCTCCAAAATCTGCTTATTTTTGAGAAGTTCTTTTTGTCACAAGTGCTTTTGGAAAAAGTACTTTTGGAGAGTAGTAGTTTGTGTCTGACTAATCATTTGTTGAAGTTATTGCTTTGGTTAGTGGAGGTCCTCCTTTCTTCTTCCAAAATCCCATTGCTTATTTGAAATAAACTTGAAGTTTGGAAGTGCAAACATTTGCTAGAGAGATCCTTTTTAAATTGTCAAAATGGATATTCCTTTTGTGGTGTTTAACATTGGATTAAGTTATGTTTAACATTGGATTAAGTTATGTGATGCCATCTTGTTGCTAGAGAGAATCAGAAATTGTAGAAAAGGAATAAATAAAAGAGTTGATTAACTGGCCGACCAATGCGCTGTTGATCTGCGAGTTCCTGTCAAATTTTATACATTCTGTAAACAAATCTTTATTTCTTGTAGGTAGTTCGAGGTGGTCATATTCTGCTTCTTTACAGAGAGCGTGAATTGTATATGTCTTCACCTTTTGCGCTGAAACTTATTAAGGTTATAAAAAGAATTGATACTGGAGTGGAACATTGATTGACAGCTGGAACTTAGACATGGTTATCACATTAATTGATGGGTGGGGTAAGTTGGTTTATTTTGGAATAAGCCTTTTCTAGAATCACCTTTTCTTGCTCTTTTCATTCTTCTAGTTTTCTCATGTAATATTCCAGCAATTTTGAGTCTCAACGTGTATCTTCTGCTATTTCTCATTGATTCCTCATTTCTTTTGAACTTTGTTAACCAAAGAACATTTCATAAACCATAGTTGTGATTTACCCGATCGTGTTCTGTCAGTGGTGCAAGTCTTGCGTCGACTGGTATAGACAAACTTACTGGAAGCCCTGATTTACAGCTGCTAAAATATGCTGTTCAATGCTACCTAAGTCTTTCATGAGGATCAATGTTAGGCGGGTAAAATTTGTTGTCCCTGCTGCTCTGGTTTTGTAATAATGGTGATTCTGTCTCTAATTATCCATTAGTATTTTATGTGAATTATTGTTTGATCTCCCTTCATAATACAGGGTATGTGATGCTTTGAGATGCAATTTTCCTCCACAGCTAACTGACTACACCTTTCACAACTTTTTTCGTGTGAGTCCATCAGTTTCTTTCTTCAACACACTAATAACATAATGCAATAATTGATATTACGGCCATGTAATAATTTATATTACTACCATGGACTCGCTATTATAATTATTTGTTTTCGCATATGCCTTCGCAGGAAGATCCAGAGATTCCAAATATGCTGCAGAAGATATTGTGCAATATAAATCGGCCGGGATATAGATCATAATTTCTAGGAAGAGGATTGAAGCATTGACTAGCATGTACAGATAGCAAACATCATAAAAGTCTTGGGAAGGAATTCAACCCACTTGCTTTAGAGAATCCAATCCCTATATACTTGTAGGAAGATATTATTCGGGAAAGGAATAAAGAGCTTTCTTGGGTAACTCAAATTGTGCTGTTACCATAGTTGAATCTTGTAAAGCTTGAAACTTCTTGCAGAGCTTAAACTAGGAGTATTAGTATTTCCTTGGTAGTATACTACAATTTTTCAGCTTTACTGTAGTATATGTAAATGGTGAGTATGAACCTCCAACTAGCTTTACTGTTTGCTTGCAGCTTTACTGTAGTATATGTAAATGTTTTGAGTATGAACCTCCAACTAGCCTTACTGGGGATAAGTTCCCATCATGGATAAGTTAAAGCTTCCTACACAATGTTAGGAATGAATACGGTAGTTAATTAATTTATAAATGACCTGATTTAATTTTGACAGATTATGATCAGACGCATAATGACTCATGAAATATTTAACTTTCGCTAATTCAGGTTCATGTGTGCTTTTAGGATACCTCTAGTGAGCTGCTCTGATATATATATATATATATATATATTTTTTTTTTTTTTGGATGTATCTGATTATAAAGTAGGGACATCACTGGAAACGATTGATGAGGTGTGTTGTGAAGGATTCAAGCTCTTAAACTTGCATGCTCATGTCCAAACTCCTTTTTAACCTCCATGTCTTTGTTATCAAGGTCAACATTTATATTACTAAAAGCACCTTTCTCGGTATCCGACTTAGCATCATCACTTATCTTATATTTACATGTTATAACATTATAATCTAGAATCTGGATTTTCTTTGAGTAGAAGTTTAGAGTAAAAAAAAAAAAAAAAATACGTTGAGGTCTCAAGGATTAAACACATCCATTATATAAGCATGCGTCAAGTTGGAGCATGACAGCATCTGTAACTTTTTATATGCATAAAATATTGCAAAAAATGTGTTTTTATTTCACTTAGCTGATTTTTGTGAAGATGGATAAATGCAACACATTCAAAACCTCTGATAGGCAAATTTTAAATTCATTGGAAAAATCACAACATCAGTAAGAGCTCTAAACGGTGTTTGAAACTTGACAAAATATGGAGGAGTCTGATTAATTGAATACATTGCAAAAGCAAGGGCTTTCCCCTCCTCCCCCCCCCCCCCCCCCCCCCCCCCAAATCTCTTTTCCTTCCCATTTATGTGGATTGGTTTCAGTTTTCTCCCTTTACATTGAATCTTGTTGGAATATAAAATTAGTAGTTCTTTCATGTTTGTTTTGAGTTTATTGATTCGTGGGGTATTTTTTTTTTTTTCAAGGTGGAATCTATCTTAGTAAATAATAAGTTTTAAAAGGGAATTCATGAGATTTAGAGGTCGCTAACGGAATAGGAACATAGAACATAATTTAGGGAAAAGGACATCGTGTGTCGACTCAGCCAAATTAATCTCACATTTAACTATTGTTTGGGCTTAATCCCACTAGGTGTTCGGTTGGCCCAAATTAATGCCAAAAAATGGCCGGTCGGCCCAAAATAATGCCAAGGCTGGCCGGCCCAATAGCCCAGGCGCTTAAAAAAAAAGAAGACTTTTTGTGGCGACTGCTATAGCATATATACATAAGTTGGAATTATATATAAACTTTATATACAAGAATTATACAGTTTATATATATATGCTGGAATTAATCATACATTTATTATACGTTAATTGTACATTTATTATACACATATTATGCAATAATGATATGATTTTTTTTTACATATACAATAGTGATAAATATTATATACCACAATGATACGGTTTCTATAATACATTTTTTGTACGTATGGTATACTTTCTATACAAGACTGATACAGTTTATATACACATGCTGGAATTATATATACACTTTCTATACAAAAATGATACATATTATATACAAAAATATTACAATTTTCTATTCCATACAGGGCAGTTACACTGTGCTGATACAAATTATATACACAAATGATACATATTATATACAAAAATGATACATACCTTAGTGATTCATATTTTATACAGTTTCTATACATTACAGATAGGTACTGATACATATTTTATACACAAATGACACATATTATAAATAAAAATCGCCTCAAACATTTTTGTATTAGGGTTTTTATTTGAAAATTGTCTTATTTAAGTTTTGGCTAATGGATGAGATTAGTTTAGTGGGTATAATTTGGGTTTAGAAGGACTTTGGCCACCGGGTGGAATTAATTTCACCCGACCGGCCATATATGTCCTTTTCCCCATAATTTAACTAGTTTGCACCATCGAGGCATTTTTATCCTATTTTTAATAATTCAGAAATACTTTTTGACTAAAATCAAATAGAGTAGATATTCCCCTCAATTTGCGATTTACAGCAGATATATCTCTCAACTTTGAGATTTAGAGCAGATATATCTTTCAACTTTGAGATTTAGAGTAGATATACCCTAGTTACAAAAGTGGTGTATACATATCTCTGCCGTTACACAAATGGTGCAAATATACCCTTTACACTGATGAAATTAAAAAAAATTATTTAGCTTATTTTTCAATTCAAAATTGTTATATCCCGTATTTTGTACGTTCGGATATTTCAAGGTAGTCGTGGTAAGTTAAGGGAATGACCATCTTCCAAAATTATTTTAATGTACAAGTTGGTTATGAATATTATTTATGAACATTATTAGTAAGAAAATATTGAGAGAGGCTAAGGGCAAAAAGGGAAAATTCGCAAAGTGGCTTATGGTAATATTGTGGAAGGCTAGGGGCAAAATGAGAATTTCACAAAATGTTCAAGAAAATTCTTGAAGAAGGCCACTTTGGCCGTGGGGTATATATATATATGGAAAAGTGAAGACTAATAAAACAATTAGTCATCTTTTTTTTTATTCTTAAGAAACTTCAAGAAGAGGGCATGTGTCTACATGTTATTGGAAGGAACTATATGTATATATATGAGAGAGAGCTTACCAAGTAAGACATAATTGTCATGAAAATTCAAGAAAACTTGAAGAAAAAGAAGGGCCATATTCGGCCATGGCTAGGGCAAATGATGCCATGAAAATTGATCAAGAAAAATTATTTTCTTCTAGTATTCCAACTAATTTGAAGGCCCTAATTAACATGGAGTGGTTGTTGGAGCAAGCAAAGCATTTGTTGTGCAAGTTGGAAACCTTAGCCAAGTCAAGAAGTTGAGTGAGAAAGGCATGTGTTCAATCCTCTTTTACATATGTTATGGATGGTTGTGTATGTTGTAGTGCGTAGAAATGGATAAAAATCATGAATTTGGTATGTTGGGGTGTTGGCCGAATATAGTTGCATTGTGTAGAACAAATGAATTGATTTTATTTAGTAGTTTGATTGTTGTGTTGTGGATTCCATGATGTAAAATGAGGATTTAATGGCTTGAAATGAAGTTGTAATCGTTGTGGTGTCGTGGTGGAAGTTAATGTGACACTAGCATGAATTCTTATATTTGTATGAATGAAGTTGTTAATGTAAAATGTTGGTGGAATTCATGAATTTGGAAGTGAGACATTTGTTTGGAAGATTGTAAGTTGGGTTGTTGTGATTGAATTTGAAAGAAGGAAATAGGTTGTTATTGTCCTTGTTGGAATTGGAAGGTTTTGGGTGAAGTAGTATGTTGATTGAGTCGTTTTGAATGTTATGTGAATTGAATTGAATATAAATGAAATGTCGTTGAATTGTATGACAAAGGTTGTTAATGTTAGAATGCGTCTTGAATTGGTTGTTGATGTTGTTTGTATGATTGATGGTATTGTTGTTGATAGTTTGGCCGAGTTGAATTCTCGGATTGTTGATTGATGATTTGGGCCGAGTTAGATTCTCGGGGATGGTGTATTTACAGGGGAGATGCTGCCGAAATTTCGGGAGATTATAAATGAATTCATTTGAAGGATTAAGACAAGTATATGGTGATGAATCTAATGATTGCGTCAATCTTCTTGAATGTAGACTAGCGATAACGAGCTTGGACAATTAAGCGTAGCTAATAGGACGTGGAACAGGTATGTTAAGGCTCGCCCCTTTCTTTCAAAGGCATGATTCCTACGTTATGAATTTATAAATGTTTCCATATCTTCCTTGTCTTCGAAAGTTAGAAGTCTATGGTCCCAAGGCAATGATTACTTTCCCGATAACCCGTCAATGTTTTCCAAAATGTTCGTATTTTTCCAAAACAAAGGTTTATGGTATTATAAGCTTTTATGACAATAACGATGGATATGTCTTACAACGACATTGATGATGTCGAGGATGAGAATATTTCTATGATGACTATGATAAGAATGATTTCATGCTTGAAAGGTACTTGATATGATTATTGCTTTGATTTTCCAAAAATAGCTTCTGAAACGTTCGTAGAAGGTTCTGTACTTCAAACGCTCATAACTTTCTTATACTAAGTCCTGAGCCTTCATGTGTCGATCTATGTACATACCTATCGAGTCTTGAAAATTTGTTCTATGTGCATATGTATATGATTTGGTGCCTTACGAGATTTGTGATCTTATTCTACGTTCTCTTAATGTTATCCCTCGTTGATAGTCTCCCCTTATAATTATCGTTCCTTCAAGGCGGGACAAAGCGACCATGGTTATTCCATAATGTAATCGGAGGTTTCCGACCTTACGTCACTCCGATGGATACATGACTTTCTTTGGGCTCTCATACATGCTGCTTATATGATATATGTATATGACATATGTATATGTATATGGGGAATATGGGGAAAGGGACATATGTCGCGCTATAGACGCGTTGCCACCTGGTCAGCTGGCGTAACTTATCATCCCGGACGCGGGACATATGTGGGGGAGCCGACGTGGTTCGGCGCTATGATATGTTCTATTTTCTACATATGGACAAGAAATGTTTTTCAAAGAAAGCTAAGCATGCATGGCATCCGCCCTAAGAGGCACTCATACGTACAGGTTACTCTTCTACCTCATGATATGCTCTATATTTCCATTCTGTTATTATTCATATTTATATCCCTTACTATGTTACTATTCATGCCTTACATACTCAGTACATTGCTCGTACTGACCCCCTTTCCTCGGGGGCTGCGTTTCATGCCGCGCAGGTACACCCAGATGAGTAGAAGCTATTATAGAAGATGTTCTAGCGGAGTTGGCAAGCTCCATTTGCTCTGGGGTGTTGCCGGGTCAGAGTACTATGCTATGATGTCTTGTTCAAAGTTAGAGACTTTGCAGACAGAGTCGTGGGTATAGAGTGTCGGTATTGTAAACGGCTCCACCAGCCGATGTGTCATCTTATGTTATGTTATAAAGTCCATGTGATTACAGATTCCATTTGATTTGAGTACGAGGGAAAAGAAAGATTCTGAAAGCTTACTATGTATTTCATTCTTATTCGATTTAAGAGTCCAAAGATATTATGCATGTAATAAGAGTCAGCGGGTTCGCTCGGCTCCGAATATGGGGTCGGGTGCCCATCACACCCTAGTAAAATCGGGGTGTGACAAAAATGTCACGTGGCTTTTTGACTTATTTAACTTAAACCCACGTTGTAATATTTTTTGATGGATTGGGTTTATATGCACCAAATTTTTAACGAGAGATATATATGTTCTAAATCGCAAAGTTAAAGGATGTATTTGCACCTTTTCCCTTTATTATATTATCAATAATTCTTTCTCTGACTTCCTTTTTAATATTCTTAGGCATATCTGTTTTATAGACTTGTGAAGGGCATATGTTATACTTGCAAAACATTACTTCCTCTGTACTAATTTATGTGATACATTTTTCTTTCAGTCTGACCTAATTTAACTTAAAACTTCCTTTTTTTGCCTCTTAATGAAGTGAAATAATGTTTTACAATCACACAAATATCTGTGGCTTGTTTTAGACCACAAATTTTAAAAGTAATCCTTTCTTTTAAAATTTCGTGCCTTGTCAATCTATATCACATCAATTAAGACGGAGGAGTATAAAACAAGGATACAATATAAAAGGTTGAAGTGGTTAAAATGCCCCTAAACTTGGCGCGGATTATTACTTTAGTCCCCGAATTATGGCTAGTATTAGTCTCTTCTAAGTGAGTTTAAAAATACCCCGAATTGCCACATGGCATAGCAAGTGGTCTCAATCTCTTCTACGGGCACGTGAGAGCCTAAAAAACATGTCACATAAGCAACCATAACGACCAAAAAAATCCATTTTCTTACATTTTCCTTTATTTTTAATCCCAACCCAAAAGCTAAAAAAATCCTTTCTTCTTTATTTAAATGCTCCTCCATTAAAACACACCCCAAGTTCAACTCAAATATTTTCTTGACCATCTTCTCTAATTGCTAAAGTTCTTAGTTATATTTGTAGGTTTCTGTCTCAATTATATATCTTCACAAGTACTAAAGTTTAAGATAGAAGGAAAAAAGAGGTGGGTATTGAAGTTACTATAAAAACAAAGACGACCCAATTGAAAAGGGTGAGGTAAATGCGTCTAAGAGTTGATTAAAACGTCAGCCATTGAAGGGAACTGCAAAAAACTTCAAATTTTTTGCAAGTGATACAGTTGAGAAGAAAACAAGTATAATGGCTAATTAATCCACACCCATCGCTACTTAATAAAGCAAAGGATCAATAGAATACGACCCTTTCAACCAATGTTTATCAAGATTTCTTAGCTAAAACACTAAGATTTCTATGGAAATCAAAGGATATAGGTTTTGCGATTTGACAGAGTTCTGTTAGAGAGGGAGATTTTTAGAGGGTTTTAACGGGTTGGGGTGATTTATTTGATCGGGTGAATTATTAGGTCGGGTGTTTGATTATTTGACTTTTAAATTATCCACGTGAAGGTCACATTAGCTGAAAATTTCTGTTGGACCGCAAGTACTACACTCACTAAGTTGTATGAGCTGGGGGTGTATTAAAATCCACTTACCCAAGCTTAGGATTTTTAAAACTAGCAATAGTTTGGGGACTAAAATAGTAATCCACGCCAAGTTAAGGGGTGTTTTAACCACTTGAGCCAATATAAAATAGTGGGGTGAAGAAGGGTTATTTGAGTAAATCAGCCCCCATCTATAAATGTCCGAATAAATTTTCGAATTCAACCCAAATTTCTCATCTGCATGTCCATCTCTTTTACCGGCCAATTCGTGTTGTAGGTTACTCCTTTTTCTCTCTCGCTCTCTACAATTCATACTCTCCTATTATGAGACATTACAAATAGTGAATTAGATTTCTACCCCCATGCACAAAGAATGTTAGTTAAAATTTGTTATAGCTCTTTGTGATTTTACAAGTTAAAAACACATTCTTATTTGCTACTATACTAATATTTGTTTGAATATTAATATGACAAACACATTCTGTTTGTCATAGGAAAAGAATAAGACCAGTAAATTTGGAATGTTGCGTTGAGTTCTTGGTCCTTTTGATGAAACTTGAAAGTCATATATTTATATCATTCCTTTAAGCACTTACCTTGTAGTGCTCCCCGTTTTTTTTTTTTTTTTTTTTTTTTTGTGGGGGTGTAGGGTGGGGGGGTGGATTTTTTAAAAGATATACAACTTTTGAAAATTATTACGCCACGTAGCCCAATATACAATATTATACTTGGGGGGAAAGCATTATACATAATGTATAAAGTGTATAAAAGGTGTTTTGTACACAAATATGAGCTAAGTTGGGTAACAAACTCAAAATATAGGCTACGTGGCATAAATATTTTCAAAAACAGACATAGAGTGTAATTCTTTGCTGGGGTGGGGGGTGGAAGTGGGGTGAGCGGCAGTGGCAAAATCAGGATTTTCACTAAGGGGTTCAAAATATGGAGGAGTAAACATACAAAGTAGTCTAAGAGATTCGACATCTATTATATATATTTACTACAACAACATACCCAGTGTAATCCCACAAGTGGGGTCTGGGGAGGGTAGGATGTACGCAAACCTTACCCCTACCTTTGTGGGAGTAGAGTATAGAGGTTGTTTCCTGTATATAGGAAAAATAATTATAACCTTTTATATATAGTGTAATTTATGCGAAAACACTGTTTTTACGCCTCGAACCTGCGTTGTCCAAGTCACCGATGGAACCTTTTATGTGCTTTTTTCCAGGTTCAGCATATAAGTGTATAAATGGGGAAACACTTTGCCCATTTCCTGTTTTTGTTTTGTCTTATCATGAGGAGGATTCAATATTTCAATTTAGGCTTTAGAAGACAAGGAAAGTTTAGTGATCCTATAACCACTAGTAACAAGAGTCCAAGACAAGAAACTAACAGAAGAAAAAAAAAAGTACAAGTAACTGGAATTTCATTGATGCAAGAGATCTAATTCTCCTAAACTTTTTGAAAGTTGTGAAAGAGAGAAAGTAAGGGTTTCTTACCATACCCTTCTGGATAATATATGGATGATTTTACCTTTGGCTCTGTAGTGCAACTTCTATATGCAGATTAACTTTTCTTTTTCCTTCTAGTTTTCTGATCATACTGACTACTGTTGTCCTACTTATCCAAAAATGAAAAGGATACTGACTACTGGTGCCCAATACTTATACAAAATCTTTTACAGATAAGGAGTAAACTACAGGTTGGGTTAGAGTAGAGCGAAATCATGGCTGTTGAGGATTTTGCTAAAACAACTGGGGGTTCTACTAGCAAATCTTTTGATTCTGCAGAAGTTCAACCTTTAGGAACCAAAGTTCAGAAATATGGATCAGCTAAGAGACCTCCATGCGGGGTCACGTCTACTGCTCAGGCTTCAGTTAAAAAGCCTAGGATTTATGATGCATCTGCACCAGTTAATAGTAAGCATGCTTCTGTTAAAACTGAAACAAAGGCAGAACATGACGATGGTGACGATGATCCTAAATCCCAGAGGATAAAGAAGTCTGCAAGTTCCGCTAATAAATTGTCATCTCCAATGAAAGCAACTAAAGTTGTTTCATCGTCACTGAAGGAAACAAAAAGTAAGTTGAAGAAAAAATCCAAGTTCTCTAAGTCATCGAAAGTACCTCCAAGCTCAGGTGAAGGACTAAAATGGACTACTTTGGTACACAATGGAGTGATATTTCCTCCTCCATACAAACCTCATGGTGTTAAGATGCTCTACAAGGGAAAGCCTGTTGATCTCACCCCAGAACAAGAGGAGGTCTCTATCTGTCTCCTCTGTCTATGTGCACAAGCAAATCCATTTATGTATTTATGAGTTTATTCTCACTGTAGCTTTTTTCTCCGTGCAGGTTGCAACAATGTATGCAGTGATGTTAGACACTGATTACATGAATAAACCACAATTCAAAGAGAATTTCGTGAATGACTGGAGGAAAATACTTGGAAAAAAACATGTCATTCAAAAGTTAGAAGATTGTGATTTCACCTCAATATACGAATGGTACCCGAGGGAAAAGGAGAAGAAAAAGCAAATGAGTGCAGAAGTAAGTAGATGGTCCTTGACTGTTTTCTGTACGTGGCTTGAATACAGAATAATCATCGTGGTCTTCTATCTTCTATGAGGTTTTCAACTCAAAAATTGCTTGAGCGATACATTGATTATTTTTATAAAAAGTATGTTATGTTTTGAAAGATATTGTGAAGAAATGAATTTATAACAAAAAATTCTTTATTCAATTGTAAGTGGAGAAATTAAATGTAGAAATGCCGTTATTTGGAATTTCCTTCAGTGCTTGTTTATTTTGTACTTTTTATCGCTCCTACTGGTTGATTTGCTTGCTAATTATGTTTAACTCTTATTTGGCCTATCTTTCTTGTCATGCATCTTGTCACAAAATGTTGGATTAGTTTCGAGCATGTACGTTCTCTATTGGGTTGCAGAACTTCTTATGGCCCATTTTGGTTCAAGAAAGATTACCTGCTGGATTGTGTTAAAATGCATAGATTTGCTTTTCATGTTGAAGCTAATCTAGTATAAGACTTATACCTAAGAGATAAATTTCCTATAAGAATACCTATAATACCCCCCGACTATTTGTGTGAATAGCATTCTGGAGTTTCCACGTCAATATGTGAGAATATTTTAGCTCCTTGTGCATGCTAAAGGCCAAACCATGTTCTCATTTTTATATTCCCTTCCTCTATCTAAAATAGTTGTCCTTCTAATAATGTTTGGGGTTTGCTGTCTGTCTGATTCAATTGGAATTACCCTTTCAATATCCAATCCAAAGTGACATTTACATTTTTACTTTTTCGCGGATGTTGATGAATTTAATCTCTCCATCATCTATAGAAATTGCATATCTTTGGGACCAACACTAACTAGAAACCTAGACAGTAATGTTTTGAGTGATGGAGTAATACTTTGGAGCCAGGTTAAGTGGTGATGGCCCATTTTTTAAAAACTATTTTATGAAATAAAATAAATATGTCCTAAGTTATCTATAATTAAAACATTACCAATTTTAATCTTTTAATTACCTGTATATGTATACTACTATATATATATATATATATATATATATATATATTATACATATATATGTATACCAAATAAAGGGCCCTCTTTTTATTCTTTAAAATCTGGACCGAGTCCAGCCCAAACCAGGCTGAGACCCGGCCCAGATCTTAAAAAAAAAACGTTTAAGGGGGTATACCCCACTCCCCCCTCACAATTCTTATTTCCCTGTTCAAAAAAAAAAAAAATGCACCCCCCCCCCTCCCTTTTCTTATGAAACCTTAAGCGCCGCATCTCATTCCCATCCTCTCTCTATGCCAAAAATGGCAAATTCGCAGAACATAGTAGTCGCATGCAGCTTTATTACGTCTATTATGGTGAAAGCATTTAATGTTGCACTTGAATTCGTGATTTTTAAACCCAAACATGTTAATGAATCGAATTTCTTGCTTTATTTTACTTTGTTATGCTGAGATTTACACGTATTGTTATTATACCTTGCTTAAATTTCATTGGTTGGGTCTAAAAAAGTTGGATTGAACTGAGTAAGGTTCAGATCTAACCATCCATATGCTTGAGAGGCCATGTAAGGCGTAGATCTGGTCTTAAAATTCATTTTTTCTGAGAATACGTTTGTCCCACATCGATGATTTTAGGGTTTAGATGAATTTTGGGTTTCTATAAATAGAACCCCAACCCCCTTTACAAAAACAAGTTGGGAAAAGGTGAAAAAGAGACTTTTTCTGAAAGAAAGTTTGAGTCTCGAAGTCAAAAAATTTAAAAGAGTTTTTTTCAGAGTTTAGAAAATTGGGGAAGTTGAAAAAAGGCTAAATGTTACACCCCGCACTTTCAGTGTTACGCCCCGTACCTCGGAGAAGCACTGGTTAAATTTGAATGTAAGTATGTCGAGCTATGGCTAGGTAAAAACAACTTTGGAGTGTGAGGAACGAAACATTATTAAGTATATTGTTTAAGTAAAGGATGAATTATGATCTTGTAAGTCGTAACCGGGAAAGGCAATCTTGAAAACACAAATCTTGAAAACACAAGAACATAACCATTATCAAGTATAATAAATGATAAATATCATGTAGGGGGAGTTTTGGAAGATTCCAGGACCAAGCAAATCAAAGAAAATAAGTTTGTCGAAAATTTGGAAAAAAGTTGGCAGAACTAAGGATAGAATTTTGGGTCAATTTTGGAGGGATATATCTCCAGGTATATTAGGAGTTTTAAGGTGTTTCAAAAGCCTAAAATGAATTTCATCGAGTCTAGTTTCCAACGCAATAAATCGCTCGTTGATAGGACATCGGAGTAGAGAATTATGGATGTTACAAGTTCAGCTGACAAAGCAGAAACGCATGCTACAGTGACCGACTTGCTACAGTACTGCTACAGTACAGTGACCCGACCCGAATTTGACCCTATATAAAGGATAAAACCCCCTTTTTTTTTCACCAGATTCTGCTAAGAGTTTTCCAGAAAACCCCAGAAAACAGATGAGGGAGGTGAGCCTATCATAAAATTGAGTGATTTTTAAGCGACGGAGTATTAGTTTAGGTTCGGATAGCGCGTGGTCGTGATTCTAGTAATGTTGTGTGGTGTATTCTAGCGTGGAATCAAAGCGTATATTGGAGATATTTCTAGTTCAACGAGAATAAGGTATGAATCTCCTTCTAATTACGTTAATACCGGTTTATTCGCGAAGATAGAATGGTTAAATAATTGTATAGTAAGTTGGTTAGTTATAGAAGTTGGATAATAGCGTGTGGGATATTTTATGGCATATGTTAATGTTGGAAATGATGTTATTACTATTGGTATTGTTGTTGATGTTGTTGGTTGCTGAATTGGAATTTCGGGCTAGGCATATAAATAGGGGAGATGCTGCCCTATTTTCGGCAGAATATAGAGTAGTTTGACTTGAAAGATTAGTATAAGTATACTATGATGAGTCTAATGATAGTGTGAATCCTCTTAAATGTAGAGTCTCGAATTCAGACGAATAAGTGTGGATAACTGGAGGTTGAACAGGTATGTTAAGGCTAGTCCCTTTCTTCTAAAGGCATGATTCCTTTCTTATGAATGCAATAGGTGTTTTCCAAATGTCCCATGATCCCTCTATGTGAATCCATAAATGTTTTCCAAGAATATTCTTATTCTCAAAAGCTAGAGATTCATGATTCATGGAGTTCTTATGATGCTAAAGATAAACGTGTTTTGTGATGACGATGATCCTATTTCTAGAAACTCCTATGTTATAATTCCTTACATATGTTTCATAACCTCCTTACTTCCAAAAGTTAGAGTTCATGATTCAAAGGCATGACTTTTTTCTTGATAATCCGTAAATGTTTTCAGAAATGTGCCTATTTTCCGAGTCAAAGAATTATGATTCTATAAGCTTTTATGACAACAACAACGGACATATTTTTACAATGTTAATGACGATGCTAAAGATGAGAATGTTTCTATGATGGTTACGACGATGAAGATGATTTCATGTTTAAAAGTCCCAAGCTTATGATTTCAATGTGAATATGAGAATGTTGAGTTATTTTTGTGATTTTCTTGATTTTTATTCATGGTTGTTGATCTCGCCTTATAATAATAGTTCCTTCAAGGTGAGATATAGCGATGATGATTGCTCCATAACATAAATCGGAGGTTATCGACCTTACGTCACTCCGACAGAGTCGTAGCTTTTATTTGACTCTCATGTATGCTTTATATATATATGTATGTATTTTCTCACACCGCGCCGCGCTATAGTCGGCTGGGCATGGCACGTAGATGTGCACACCACTGCAGTGGGCATGTTATGATATTGCCCGGACGCGGGAGGCCCGGACGCGGGCTAATAATGATAACACTTAGCCTCAATGGCCGGGCATGATACTATATATATGACACCGAGCCTTAATGGCCGCGCATGATACTATATATATGACACCGAGCCTTAATGGCCGCGCATGATACTATATATATGACACCGAGCCTTAATGGCCGGGCATGGTACTATGTATATGTATAAAATGTTCTTTTAAGGCTAAGCATGCATGGCATCCGCCTTATGAGGCATCCAGATGTACGGATTATCTCTCATACTCCATGTTACCTTTCATATCTATATTATGTTGTTATTCATGCCTTACATACTCAGTACATTATTTGTACTGACGTCCCTTCTTGTGGACGCTGCGCTCATGCCCGCAGGTATACAGGGAGACAGGTCAGACCCGTAGGTCTTCTATCAGTGGATTCTCAGGAGCACTCCACTTTCTTCGGAGCTGCAGTCTATTTGGTATTGTCCTTATGATCATTTGTATTCTGTGTAGAGGCTCGTAGACTTGTGTGTACAGTTAGATGTTTTGTAGCTCCACCGGTTCATATTATGGTATAATATATTGGTGGCCTTGTCGGCCTTATTTTGAGCTCTTGATACTTTACTGTTAGCCTTGCCGGATTTATGATATACGCTGTGTTGTGGCGACCTTGTCGGTCCGCATATATACATATGTGCTGAATGATCGGATATTCATATGTTGGGACTTTTCTGCGTGCAGGTGTTCTTTGAGTTATGGTTTATAATGTTCAAAGTAACGGATAAGTCAGGTGGTTCCCGGCCTACGGGTCGGAGCCCGTCATACTCCTGGTAGGGGTGTGACACTAAAACTTCGAATTTTTTAAGCCTCTATTAGTAAAATTTTAAGACTTCACTAAGTGTGAGGTCTTTATGAGTTCAAAATTTAATTTTTCTCTTTTGTTAGAGTCTGTGTGGCTGAATTGTGGGTTTTGGAAGTACTTAAGGCTTTCAAATTCATTTTTTATCAGGGTTGCACCATAAAAAGGTAATGTTCTCTCTTGTTTATTTATTTTGGTATTGTTTAGTATTAGTCTAAATAATAATAACTTATTAATGTTGGTTAGTTGCTTTTTTTTTTGCATGTGGTTCAGTTGAGTTTATGTATTGATTAGGCATTGATTAAGATATAGATGTGGAGGTTGCCCCTTTTTATTTTTTAAAGCCATGTCCGACATTAATATGTGGTCTTTTGAAGTAGGCTAAATGTGTATGCCTAAATAATGCAATGATTGTTTAAATATGCTGGAACAGACTTCATGTATTCTTTTAGATGTTGAAGGTTACTCTCTTTGTTGTTCAAATGCTTAAATCTGACAAGGAAATGATCACATAAGTTATGATAGTAATTTGATGAACCTTTTAAGCTAATGCTAATCCTGCTGAATGTAATAGAACATTAAAGTGTTGTGGTGTCTATTCGAAGCATTTGAAATAATTATATCTTTTCCGAATGAGAATGTGACTCTTCCTTTTTCCTAAGTCTGTTCTTTTGTGGTCCCACATACTTGTTTGAAGTCAACTAAGGGACATGAGCTGTGATTGGGGTAAAACACGGGAAGGGGTCATGATTACGTTAAAACAAAGTTCAAGTAGACCTATCAAGTAGGCCGGGCCATGTAAATGCTGGTCACATGGGGCCGGTTCGGAGCCGGGTCTGGCCATCAGTTAATGGGCTTGGTTAGGGGCCGAGTTTGAGGGGGGAAGAGGGTGTCCGGCCCAGCCCCTTACCCGGATAGGGGTACATAGTGGGCTAAGTGGGCTGGACCAGGTTTTAGTCAATGGGCCGGGCCAAGTTTTAGTTAAGGGACTGGATCGGGTTTTAATTATTTAAAAAAAAAAAAATCTGATACTAAAATTTATTAAGTTTGATACTTTAAAATCTAGTTGTTGCCAACTTTATTTTAACTATCAAGTTGCTTAAATTATTCTTTGGCCCTACTTTCAATCTATAAATACCATTCATTCTTCTCCATATTATCTCACAATTCCCTACTCATCTAAGTGTCTCTCTCTCTTCCAACTTCCAAGTTCAAAATTTTAATTTAATGGTTAATGACAATCCTCATCCTCTAGCTCAAGGAGTGCATCAGTGTGAAGGTATTGTGATAAATTAGAAAAAGATATGATTCGATGTAGAATTTATCTACGAACTATGAACCATAGGTCCAGACCGGGATATGGACCGGTCGATACTTTGGTCTGTCCCTTGGGTCAGAAACACCCAAATGCATATGCAACTCTTCGTTAGAATTTGAATTTCAAGTTTCAAGACTCAAGTTTCAAGACTCAACTTTCAGGTTTCAAATTTCAAGTTTGTACGTTTTCATTTTGCAATGTTAGTTAGTTTGTTTTGATTTGATTTGGCAATGTAAGTCATTCAAGTTTGTATGTTTGGAATTTGCAGTCTTATCAATTTAAGTTTGAAATTTTATTTTAAATTATCGATGTAGTCTTGCATCACACTTTCAACTTTTTATAATATTTGACACTTATATTTAAATGAATTAGTTTTTTTTTCTTTTTTAAAAAAAGAAGTCATTTTTTGGGTTTGGCGATTTGCCCAACGACTATTCTTGCTTGGGAATCTTCATTCCAACAACATATACAAGATATACACGAATATACAATCAACATATACAAGATATGCACAAATATACAAACAACATATACAAGACATACAACAAGTCATAAATATCCAAACAAGATATACAAGTCGTTTTTGGAGTTTTTGATAATATCTCAATCACAAATATACATGTTATTTTTTCAACTGAAAAATATTTTCCAATCAAAAGGTTACAAAAGGTTAAATCAATATACATAGTGTTTCTAAAAAATAATATTATACCAAGTATATATAACATTATACCATTATAATATATATTAAATTATACTATGCATAAAGTACATCAGTGTGCCTCTAAAAAATGAATTATACTATGTATATATAATATTATACCTCAATATAATATAATATAATATAATATAATATAATATAATATAATATAATATAATTATACCATGTATATTGTAATACATTAGTAAATAGAATACCTCTAAAAAATTGTCAGGTATATATAATGATTAATTGAATACTATTAAATTTTAGTTGCATAGTAATAAGACAATAAAGGGAGTTTAACAGTTAAAGTTGGAATCATCTCCCTATAAAATAGCTAATTTGAGTGACTTATTTAATTAACTTCACAAATTTTAGAACTATCCCTAAAAATAGGCAAGAAAATGGAAAGCATGGATCTAATATAGGATTGATTCTCGTATACTAGAATCTGTTATGGAAGTAAATTTTTGATATGCATTAATTAACGTTGTCATGTATATGTAATCATTTTTCAGAAACTTCCTATTTATTTATTTTTTTTAAAAAAATTAATTCGAAGTGGGCCGGCCGGTGCCCCGGTGGGCCAGAACCCGGGCCTGTTGGTGGGCCGGGCTACATGATATGTCCGGCCCAGCCCCTTAATTTTTTCCACTAGCCCAGCCTACCACTGTTAGACCTCGGAAATTTTTTCATTGATGCACAAGTGGATAGACTAGTGAAGAGTACGAGCATACGGTATTTCGATAAGTAAGAAATGGCATTCGATGACCCTAGATGAGATTTCAAAGATGTTAGAGATAGGGGAAGAAAGTTGGCCAAGAGAAGGTAAGGCATACGATAGGTAACGGAAAGGAATTAAGAGTAACGAGTTAATGAGGATTTAATGATGTCTTGGAGTAGAGTGATAACATCCCTTAGATTGGTATTGAAGTATTAAACAAGTGTTAAGAAGGTTCCATAAGGATTGGAGATCAACGAGTCGACGAAAACGAGCTTCGGAATCACTGGGGATTATACGGCCAAACATACTTGCCGTATAAATTATACGGTCCGTATGTTAGGACCGTATAATCATCCCAGAATGGCATACTTCTCTGGACCAAACATACGGCCCGTATAAAATGTACGGACCGTATGTTGGTCCGTATATCTGGTCGGGGACAGTTTTGTTCATTAAATAAGGGATTCAATATTTATTTCATTTCATTCCTATATCACACCCTTTCTCTCTAAAACGTCTCTCTACATTTATTCCACAAGAATTTAAGAGGTATTAGTGATCAACAACATAAACTAAGTGAATCAAGTGCAAGAAATCCCATTAAAGATCATTCAAGTCAAGAAATCTCATTGGAGATGAACTAGGGTTTTTGCTCAAGTGGAGTATTACCAACCAAGGCTTGTTCCTACAACATCTAAGGTAAGATTTATGGTATTTCTATGTTGTTTAAGGTATTTGAGAGTTGAAATACTTGGATTGTAGAAGGGTATAGAAAAATGGGTCATGAATATGGAATAGTGCCATTTTGAGTAATAGCTTGAATTGAGTCATGATTCTTAATGTGCTGTGATATAAATAGGTTACAAATGATGTTGAGAACATAGGATAGGCAATGTATGTGAATGAACGTAGTCGTGTGTTATGACCATGTATATGGGTGATTGAAAGTGAATTGAGAAATGTGGATAATGTGGATGAATAAGGAATATTGTTATGATATTGTGAATGTATCATTGACTTTTGGGAGTTGATATACGATATGGAGGAATGTCGTATAAATAAAGGAGATGCTGTCCGATTTTCTCTAGCTTTAGTCGTGTATGCTAGCTATCGATTCTAATGATAGTATGACTTTAATGAAGGTAGAAACGTGAGCTTCGGAGGAGAACGTGCAAGTGGTAAATAGTTGAACGGAAAGGTATGTAAGGCTAACCCTTCTTTCATAAGGCATGGTTCTTTGGCCAATCATCTAAATCTCCTATAAGGTTATGATATCCTTCAAATGATTCTATCTTTCGAGCTGTTGAGCTCATGATCCTCGATATGTATTACGATTGTACTAAGTTCCTCATATGACGAGTAACCCTATAAGGATAGCTGTAATGAACAACGATGATAGTGATAACGATAATGATAACGATGATAATAGCGATGACGATAACGATGATGATAATGATAGTGATGATAATAATAAGATGCTTATGAGCTATTATATATGTGTATCTATGTATGATTGTTATGGAACCCCGAGCTTATGAGGCCGGGTAGGATATGTGTCTATTTACGTAACACGCGCACACCTCTGCAGATGGTACGGATAACCCTGAAGCCTTGGTAGGGCCAGGTAAATGTAACCCTGAAGCCTTGGTAGGGCCAGGTAGATGTAACCCTGAAGCCTTGGTAGGGCCAGGTATGTGTAACCTTGAGCCTTGGTTGGCCAAGTATGTATGAAACACTGAACCTTCGTGGTCGGGCATACTATGTAAATGTTATGTATATGATATGGTTATGTATATGATATAGATATGAGTATGAATACGAATATGATACGGATATGAATACGAATAAGACTATGTATATGAATATGATTATGGGCGCAATGTAACTGAATACGGATATGAGTACGGATACAGATATGGATGTATGTACACGAATACGCGCTAGAAATGAAAAGTCCGTATGACAAGCAAGTAAGTGTTTATGACGTTGATACTGCTATCTCCCCTCCTATGCTATTTCTTACATTGCTTATTATGATTTTATATTGATGTTGATCATGATTTACATACTCAGTACATTCTTCGTACTGGCGTCCTTTTGTTTGTGGACGCTGCGTCATGCCCGCAGATGCCCAGGGAGACAGACTTGATCCATAGCTACAATCTCAGAGACTACATAGCAGAGCTCCACTTCATTCGGAGCTATAGCTTTTGGGTACTTATTCTTTTGTGTACATAATTATGGGCATAGTGGGGTCCTGTCCCGCCTATATGTTATGACATACTCTCCGTAGAGGCTCGTAGACATGTGTATATGGTTAGATATGTTTGGCCTTGTTGGCCTATATTTTGTATATCATTTGTAGCCTTGTCGGCTTATGTAAATTGGTATGGCATAGATGCCAATGATGATATAAAAGGTATCGTTGTCTAATGAGACTAGTATGATTGATGAATAGAATATGTATGTTTAAATATGTGGCTCACCTAGATGTAAGTGTAAAGGTATGTTAAGGGGTGCCCGGGTGGGCTAGCACCGGGTGCCCGTCGCGTCCTCTAGTCGGGTCGTGACAACCACCCTCTTACCGGGTTCGGGGACGGGCCGGTTATGGGCCAGGTTAGGTGGGCCGGGGTCGGGCCGACCCGACCCAATTGACAGGCTTAAGTTCAAGGAACCTCAATAGTTCTGTAGGAAGTCTTTGGATGAGTTTGAATTTTTCCAAGTTTGTTTGAATGTGCTTAAGCTAGTCAAGTGATTTTGAATAGTTGTATGTTGTGCACTAGGGATACGTTTCAAAAGAAAGTAACATCCTAGAGTAGGATAAAGCAGTCTAAAATGAAGTTTGAGATTTAAGATCACTCATAAGATAATAAGGTGTCAAAGGGTCCATTAGGAGTCAATAAAGATCTATAAAACTGTTGAGACTATTCTAAAATGAAGTAGAATCCCATATGCCATTAGTAGGACTAAGTAGCATGATTGGTTTCACTTGAATAGAGTTCAAACTATGCATTCATATCATCAGACTCTCTCTTTATCTAGTTCATGTTTGAAATCTTCAAAAGAAGTTTAAGATAGATTTAAAAGGTAATTTGAGTCCTGATGTACATTTAACTGTCTGAAAATGATTAACCAATTGGAGATGGAACTGCTTTGAACCTGAAGCTTGATATTCAACTTGATTTTTTTAAACTCTTCAGTGATTTAATTGTTCCACTTTCTTGAGTATTAATGGCTAAAGGTATTCAATATGGCTTCACATTGTATGGTTTTAAAACTAAGTTTACTAGAAGCTATTATTTTATGTGGTTAATTAGGGGTCTAGAAGACACTCATTTTAAAGAGGGGTGGGTAGTGTCAAAACATCCTTGTCCATAAGTTTTGGTGATGGGTATTTGGTAGGATAATAAGGTAAAGGGAGTGGGACTTGCTTTGGGAGAGTAAAAGGTGAGCTTAGGCATGAAGTGGAGGTGATGACCAGTGGGGCCTTTGATCCTTTTTTACTGAAAGTTGTCTCATTAATTAAACCAAGGAAAAATTAGATTAATGGATGATTTTATTCCATATTACTGTCCAAGGTATTTTGAGTAATTGAAAGGATTGACCATTTTTACCCTTTAAATCTTGATTCTGTGTGAGTTAGCGTAGTTGATTAATTTCGCTGTTATCTGATTAATTAATTCGAAAGCAGTATCTGCAGAATGATTTTTATTCATTTATTTATTTATGAGTCATGTTTAAATTATTTCAAGTCCCAATGGACTAATAATTAATTTTTTTCTTTACTTATTTATTTACTAGTTTATTTTTCCCCTGACTTTTTATGCATATATATGTATATACACCATGTATATACCAATATACATGGTGCATATACAATATATATATATATATATATATATATATATATATAAAGAGGGTCAGGCCGAGCTCCTTTCAGAAATAATGGACCAGGCCCGGCCCAAAGGACCGAGACTCGATCCAATAAGGGATTAAAATGGGGGGGATTACCCCCATCCAAATTAAAGACCCTAGGGGTCTGTATGTAAAGATGAGAGGAGGGAGGCGGCTACGGAGCAAAACCCTAGCGCCGCCTCCTGTTCACCACCCACCCCCACCCTTTTTATGGTCCTGTCCCATCTTGCACAACTGGTGGCGTGAAGAGAGAAGGCAGAGCATTCAATGCTTTGTCCTTCTCTCCCTAAAATCGGGCCAAACAAACCTTTAAAGGTACAATCCCCCTTCCTTTTTATTTTTCTACCATTAATGTTGTTGTGAAGGGTTGTAAGCCATTGATTTCATGGTTGTGCCCAAGATCTGGGCCGTAGGTTCCAGTTTGAGAGTAGGACTTGCATAAATTTGCAAGTCCCATATTGATAATGTTAGTTTTAGAAGCCATTCTCGGGTTTCTATTCCGTTCGTTCAAAAGAGGAGAGAAGAAAGTGGAAAATCTGATATAGACTAAAATTTTCCATTTTAGTCTTGAAAGTTTTCCAAAGTCAAAATTTTCGTTTTAAAAGCTTAAGTTCTTTAAGTTTCCAGTCCTAAAAATTCATTTTTATTACTTTGCAGTTGGTGTCTGTGGTGGCCTGAGTTGGGAGTGGAGCATAAGGCTTGTTAGTCCATCGTTTGTGCCCCGGTTGTACCCACAAAAGGTAATTACATTTTAGTTTAATGCCTTTTCTTGTTTTTGCTTCGTTTAATTCGTTAGATGCTTAGTTGGGGTGTTGCTTTAGTTTACTGTTATGTTGTGTTTGGGTTCAGTTTAGTTTAGTTTTGGTTGGTGAAGACTATGTTTTAAAGTAACATTTTTAGTTCCATGTTTCATTTCATGAAGTCTGCATATGTAGTTTTCGTTTAATACCTTTTAGTTTCATGCCTTTATTATTTTATGTCTTGCTTAGTTTATAAAGATTTTTGTTAGGCTAGTACTTTAGTTTATTGCTTTCTTGTTTATGTTATGTTCAGTTTTAGTTTAGCTGAAGACAGTCTGTTTATGGTGGCATTTTAGTCCATTATTTTTCTTACTTGAATTCTGTTTATGTAATGCTTAGTTCATAGGATGATGTGAGAGTTTTATGATGAGGATTAAGTGGTTATTGTTCTCTATGTTCAGTTCTTGTTTGAGGATGTCCAGGCAGAATAATTGTATAGGCTATGATGGAGTGTGAGTCTAGTATATTAGCTTGCCACCCTTTATGTCTTGGTCCTGCTCGCATTATCCCTAGTCAAGGTGTGTGTAGGGTTTAGGACGAGATGGCTAATTCAATATGCTTTGTTCAGGCTTTTATTTTTTCCTTTCAGTTTTGGAGTCCACATTGTACTTAGTCCATGTGTCCACATTGTACTTAGTCCATGTAATTCCTGTGGTTAAAGGCAAAGGTCAATCCTGATGCACTTGTTGTGATTCCCCTTTGATCTTGTTTGCATTTTTTTTTATTTAATTAAGGAGTCTCATGTGAGTTACAGAATAATTCCAAAACTGATTAGATTGTTTTGACTTAACTTTTCAGTTTGAATCTTTGTTCACACTTTGACAACTAGTTAGTTTTTTTCCTAGCACCTAACATAGGCTATAATTAAGCAAATGAACCTGTCTCACTTGTACTTTCATTTAGCTTCCTTGTATGTGCCCTTGGCTGTTCCATTGTGACTAGAGGCCTTTGAAGGAAATTCTAGGACTACAAGCTGAGTAGGGGAGAGTTAGTCTAATCTGGATTTTCTTCTGGATTTTCTTCATCTCATCATGACTGTCTAAATACTTTTAAGTGTTTTATGCAAAAGGTCTAGTTTGTGGTTCATGCTAGTGTGTTTTTTTGTATAGGTCCTGTGTTGTGAATGAAGGTCAAAATAGGCCTGTGGAAATTGTGAATGGTCTATGACTTGTGTATCTCATATAATGAAATTACGTTCATAAGACTAGTTTGAAGTCATAAGCTCATTGAGCAACCTGGTTTGCCTTATGTCCTGGGCTGGGGATTGACAAAGGGGAATAGGGATAGTTTGTACCTTTTAAAAAACTAGCTAAGAATTTCAACTTGGTCTACTTGTTACCTGATGCTTGTGTCTTTTCTGATTTCCTATTTCACTTAAGGAATAAGTTTGGATAGGTTATATGATCATAGGATTGGTAAGTCTCATTTTGGTCAAGCTGATTATTGTCGGATGGTCCTTCTTTTCTTTTCCCTTCTCTCAAAATGATTTACTCCTCTATTTTCCTTAAAATTCTTGTGAGTCTGTCCAAAAGAGATATTGGTCCATAAGCTAAGTTTATTTCTCCTCTCTGTGTTTCATGAGTTATGTATGTCCCTGTAATTTGATGAAAGCACTTTGTGTGATAAGGTCTATCAGTTTTGTCTCTCTTAAGACTTGTGGTTGTTCTGAGAAGTTAATTGTGAGGTTAATAGGCCCAGTTTTCAAAAAGAGATTTGTATGATGTTTGTTTAAAAACTTGAGGTCAAAGATTTGCTAGAATGTAGTATGTTACTCCTAAATTTGACTTCAAATTCTTTTCCTCAAGTCATAAGACACCTGCACATATCTAGGGCATAAGTAGAACTCCATCATGCTTTTAAAAACAGAACTGGTAGATGGTTAACTAGTTGCATTATGTAGGGGCTTATTATTGTAAATTCATTTTGGTTCTAGGTTCATGACAAAAGATCAGCTTCTTCCTCTTTCTTATTGATAAAGTGAAAACAAAGACCTTTTCTATTTAATTTCATGGTTAAAATGCTTGATCCCTTGTCTTGACCACTTCTGTGTAATCTACCCCTGCGAAGCTTTGCACTTGGTTCCTCTTTGCAAATCCAAAAATTCTGTTTTCATGTCCTTGTGTGATGACTGTGATCTTTATGGTATTTCGGTGCTAAAGTTCTAAGTTCTAATCTTCAAGGTCCTTTCCTAAGGCTATTGTGTGATGGTGAAAAGTGATGTGTATCCTAGCTTAGAGCTGTACAGTTTGAAAGTGGTGTGGAGTGTTTGTTTATTTTCAGAAACCATTTTCTATGGAGTGCTTGTTTCGTTTCAAAAACCATTTTCTGTGAAGTGCTTGTCTCTTTTTTCAAAACCATTCCTGTGAAATGTCTGTCTCTTTTCAAAACCATTTTATGAAGTGTTTGTTTTTTTCCTTTTCAAAATTAGTGTGAGAGGTGTTTTGTTTCCCTTTCCAACCATTCTGTGAAGTGCTTGCTTTCCTTCCTTTTCCTTTACTCCTCTACTAGGCTCAGAATTGTTTGTGACATCCTTTGCTTGTGTTAGGCCTGTTCTACATCTAGTTGCACTTCTTTCCATTTTTTATCTGAAAGTTGAGTTACAAAAGCTTTATGTTATTTGAGTTCACCCTGGCTTCACAAAAACTTGTAGAATTTGATAAAAGAAACACAGAGATGATTTCCTGCCTCTGATTCTGTAACCTGTGTGATGTGTATGTGTTGGTCTCCTATTATGTGTCAACTTAGTGCATCATTTCTCTATCCCTAGGCCATGTTTTAAATTAAGTAGCACACACTTTCTTTGCTTTATTGTTTGAAATACTGCTTGAACCCCATTTGTCTGAGTCTGTGTGTGGCTGCTTCTTTGCTAATACTTTGTCTTGACCTTCTCCCATGGCATAGAGCTAGGACCAAACTATTTTGAGTCATTTGAAGTCCTCAACTTTGTGTTTTGTTTACCCTATACCTATGTGACATTTCCATTAACACTTTCCTATTTTGCATCTGTGGAGTGAAACTCTTTTTTCTTATAATCATGCTTTGACTTTGTCTTGGTTGCCACATCTGTTTTTACCTATTAGCTTCCCTTGTATCCTTGCCTTTGTCTTCTTTTGCCCTCAGGACCATGAGCTGCATACCCATACCACTCTGTGCTACTGTTTTCCCTGTGGTTTTTTTGCAGGACACCCTTGTTCCTTTTGACTTTGTTTTTCTTGAGTGCTTCTCTCCTTTTTCTGCTCCTCCTTCTAGTTGAAACACCTTGTAGGCTTTCCTGTGTGTGATCACATAGCCTCTAAGGCA
Source organism: Lycium barbarum (assembly GCF_019175385.1). Lineage (NCBI taxonomy): Eukaryota > Viridiplantae > Streptophyta > Magnoliopsida > Solanales > Solanaceae > Lycium > Lycium barbarum. The sequence continues at coordinate 27,350,163 of NC_083341.1, read as the reverse complement.
TTTCATTTTTCTTAATCATTGTTGCCTGCATTTGATCATGTACACCTCTCTCCACTTTAGTATGCATACTGGATGTGCCAGCCTAAGTCTAGTTATGTTAAGTTTTAATTGGTTGAGGTTCTCTGTCACCTGCTTAACATGAGATGCTTATACAAATATTTCTGAAGTTGGCTACCATCTGGCTTAATTGTTTGAGCCTATACAAGTATTTTGGTTTGTTGTATTTGCCCTTGGCAACTTCTTGTTTCCTTACCTCTTGTTTCTGTTTACAACTCTATACAAGTATTGTGGTTTGTTGTATTTGCCCTTGGCAACTTCTTGTTTTCTTACCTCTTGCCTCTGTTTACAACTGCTGGTGCCGCTTGTCTTTGTCCCTTCAATAGAAATTATATTTGATTAGTCAGGTGCCATTTTGTAACAGCATGGTTTTTTGTAATGTTTGTCTCAGTGCACATATCTGTATATTGCTCCATGGGTGCTCATTGAAATTGCACTAATTACTAGCGTGTGACTTGTATGACCATAACACTTTTGGTTCTGTGCTCTCTCTGTCCTCTCTCAATAAGGCCCAAATGAATCTAAGGCCAAGGATGGTAATTCGGGGTTATCTTAATCTCCCGGTGTTAGCCATGCCGGGGGTTCCTTGAAACCCCTTGGAACTTTTGCGACATCAGAAATATGGGATCCAGACCTAGTCCCCATGCCATGCCTAAATCTTAGGATAGTTTGAGTTTTGTTGGAGTAGGCAAAGGAGTAAGCACAGATCAAGTGTGGGATATATATATATATATATATATATATATATATATATATATATATCTCTGTGTGTGTGTGTGTGTGTGTGTGTGTGTGTGTGTGTGTGTGTACTTTATCTTGTACGTGTGTGTATTTATAACTTTATTCATTTACCTTAGTGATAAGTTCAGCGATTATAAACTACCCAGTATTTTTTTCTTTTTCTCTCCTCCCCCTCCTCCTACCAAGCAGCCACTCGGGTCACAGATGCATAAAACCACCCCTTGGGCCCTAAGCCCAAGTGGGAATACTACTTCAAAAAAATAGTCCGGGAAGACAATGAAGATAGTAAGGCGCGCAGAAGGCCCAGCCATGGGTGAAAATGGTGAATTAGGGGCTTGGTACGCCCCTAGTCTAACTTAGTCTCTTTATATTTGGTTGACTTATTTCCAACTTGATGTACTTGTAAAAATGTGCATTCAAACTCATATGGTAGTGGAAATTACTTATGATTGGAATTAGACATCTTAGGACAAAGGTTCTTATCCCGTGTAGTCGACTTTAGGTCCCCGTAATTTTTTTCAAAAACCACAGACTTAAATATAACGTTTATACGACTAAGTATGTAAATGGAATAACTCAAAATTGATTTTAAGAATAAAGTTTTTCCCTAAATCTGAAACAAGGGTATCAACTTTAAACAAGAGAATTTCAAGAAACAAGTTTCCAACTTAGTCAAATATGAACTGGCTTTCGTTTTTCAAATCAAATTGTTTTTTTTTTTTGGTAAAAATGGACTCACCCCAGGAAAATGACTTCTAATCTTTACAAACTTTCCTTTTACACAAAAATGGTAATGTTCTATTTTTGACAAAACACGCGCCAAACAGAATTGGATAAAAACAGATTTTTCAAGTTACAACACTTATTTTTGAAAGAGTTTAAAACAAATGAAGGGTTTTTTTACTTATGATGCTATTTTGGCCCAGAATAGGCCTAGCTTAATGTATATTTTCAGGCGAGATCTACTTGTTAAAATATAAAATGCCTTTGTGAACGATTAAAGAACCTACGCGTAATATAAAGTTCCGGATAAGACTGAAACGTGCCAATATGAGTCAACCGAACCCTGGTGTATGAGTATAGAATAAAATAACTTATAAACAATGTTTACTTCACAACTTACACTTATTCCTTATACATAAAAAGAAACTATTCCAAAATTACGATACCTCTATAAATAAAGGGGATATATTCTTCCAAAATACATGATATGCATGACAGTTCTTTTTTTAAGGAAAAATAAACACGAAATAAGCTGTTTAAGCAAATACTCATACACTGGAATTCGATGGTCAACGGTATAGTACGGATCCTTAATACTGGGTGCCTAACACCTTCCACAGGGGATAATCAGAATCTTTACCTAGAACTCTGGATTACGAAGGTTATTTCACTGCATTTGAATAAACCCTTCAAATGCAGTCAACAAGTTCGTAGTAGCCTTTTTGTGCCCTAAACTCGCGCGGAAAAGTGAACTGTCATAGATGGCGACTCCGCTTGGGACTTAAAGGTTCTAACATAAGGATTTCGATACAATATAAGTATTTTTGTTATAAACTGCATATGGGTTTACTTTTCCCGCAATTATTAACTGTCATTGCATGCATATCATAACTTCGCCACTCCTAGCATTTATTTTACACTTTGTACCAAAGGCGACTTCGCGGAGCACGCCGTCGTTCCTTCACTATAAAACCAAAATTTTCTCTTGGAACTGTTATGAGGCGGGGTTGGTACACGGTTGTCTAACAACCCTAACGGTTCAACCCCAGTTGTCCGCTCAGGTTCCCGGTCATTCGTGAAAAACCACTCTACAAAAACTAGGATAGAGCTAAGCCAAATCCCTACTGAAGTAGAGCATTTATACCTAGATGGGCTTTGGGTATCTCAGACCTACCTAAGGCCCAGTAAGAGTGACTACCCTATGTTTGGATGGTCCATGACCCGAAAAACACCGCATCTCATTTATGTATTATGTGGAAACGTGTTTGTGCCTATATGATAAACCATTGATCCTATGGGGACGGGAGGAATCTTAACCGTGTTTTGTTTTGTAGATGGAGCGAAGGATCCATTCCGACATCGTCACTGAGGCTCCGGAATTGTTGAGGGCCTAGTATGAATGGTTGAGGGACGCTCATCAGAGAACAATAAACTGCACTTTAGGCCACTTACCCTCCATTATGACAATGAAAGGCCGCCCAGAGTTGATGGAAGTGTTGGCAGGGTTTTGGGATGATAAAGCCATGTTGTTCCATTTCGAGGTCATCAAAATGACTCCTACCCTAGAAGATATTAGAGACGCTATAGATAGTAGTGGAACCTGTCTGACGAGGCGACACAAGCCGGACCACAATCTGTTATTCCCGCACAGGCCCACCGTCAGCCAGATTATGAGATTTCTTTATCTGACCGAAGCATCCTGGGAGCAAGGGCACACTATAGCTTTCAGGGATCTATACCGCAGGTTCGTAGATGTCATCGTATACACCTTATATCAAAGAGAATTCAGGATCCGAGAAGAGTGGGAAGCCGCTAGGCCTTTAGCCTTTGCCATAGCCTTGTTAGGCATTATGGTTTTTCCAAGGGATGAGTCATTGGCTATAGACTCTAAGGTGATATACCTGGCCCATGCAATCTTCCACGGGATAACCAAGGATCAAGAGATGACGTATTTTGACTTAGCACCCATCATATTGGTTGACATCTTCCGAGATCTTGACAAATGTCGTAATCGCTTCCGATACTTCCAAGGGTGCAGCATGTTGTTACAATGGTGGATTAACAAACACCTTAACATGGCCAAATTGGTTCAGGGTTGGGGTCGATAGAACCGAATAGACCGCCTCGTGAATTACTGTCCAAATCTAGAGTATATAACCAAAAATTCCTGGGCTGAATTCTTCACCGACTTGACTGAAGATCGAATCCGATGGATGTTCCCTGATTTCACATCCGAAACTATGGCGGTTCGAGGCAAGAATTGCCTCTTTGTGTCGGTAGTCGGGGTCCGAGGAATCCGTCCTTACTATTCATCCAGGGTTTTGAGATAATTCGGTAGGAGGCAAGTGATACCTCAGGTAGGAAACTCCGAGCAATTCATCATTGAACACACCGAACAGAAAATCAGGCATGCTGGGGTGATCCTCAGGGAATGGAATGGTGTGTGAGCAAGGGGCCCAGAAACTCTAGCTCCTGATAGGTTCGAAGCAGGGTATGACCTCGGGTGTCGTGAATGTCTACAGAGACACTTGGCTCTCACACCTGCGCCAGAGCTTGCATCTCCTCAGGAAGCCCAAGAAGAGGAACACATGAAAGAATGCTTGGAAGGTACGGATAACCATTTGGCCAGAGTCCTAGAACAAACAGACCCAGTGATTATCAGAATGGAGCTCTATCAAGCACGACTTCGTATCTAGACTACCCTCCGAAGGGTCAAGAAGGCCAGAACGAACCAAGCCTTGACATCAGCCGCTAGAGGACCTCCTTGATTGCTGATTTTCATTTTTTTGTAAGCCTCATGTAGGCCTTTTGTCATTACTTTTGTAATCCCTACGGGAAACGATATTATTATTATTATTATCAATTATGATGGATTTTTCAAGGCAATGGTTCTCCTTCACAAATGGCACTTACCTTCACAAATGCCACTTATAGGTTTCAAATGACTAGGAAAGCCTTGACTTAAGAGGCCTTAGGGACGTGAGTAGCATAAATAACTGTAAATTACATGCTTATCTGCTACGTGTTTCGCATGCTTACCTGCTATGTGTATGATCGTATACTGAGCTTGGGTACCATTGATCCAATAATCTAAACTACATACCCGAAAGAAAAACCATGAGGTTTGAAACTTACCCAAACTTATCTCCACTAAAGGTTGACTTGCAATAGCGAACCAAGGTGGGCAAGAAGCGCAGACTTTGGGAGAGACAGCTGAGATGCTACGAGGCAAAGTGCTGTTGATCAAGAAACACCTCCAAGAAATAGGGAAAAAGATTGAGGAGGTAGATGGATTATTGAACATGGTTGGGAATCCACCGGAGGGCATATCCCAAGAATAATATTACGAAAATGTCCCTGCTGAGGTGGGTGAGTTGGTGTTAAACTACATACCACTAGAAAGAAGGCCTGTAACACCCATGGAACGAACCCCGGAGGGAACCAATAGAGAACAAGGGGGAGGTTCGAACCCATTGGTGTTCGTGCCAGACCCAAAGGAGAGAGAAGAGCCCTGGGAAGAGGACCCTGAGCCTGTTGAGGAAGAAGAAGAAGAAGAAGACGAAGAAGAAGAAGAAGAAGAGGAAGAAGAAGAAGAAGAGAAAGAAGAAGAAAAGGAAGAGGAGGAAGAACCTCAGGACATGGAAGAGCCTGTTGACGTAGGGGTCGAAGGGGGGGGGGGGGGAGAACCCGTTTGATATGTTCCTTGAGTTCCAAGTAAATGACGCGGACAACAAGTCTGGTTATTATGCTCCTACTAAGGAAGGAACGAATTTCTATGCGCCTTCGCCTATACTGATGCCCGCCACCTCTACTATGGCATCAGAGAACTTTAGAAGGGAAAATCTCCCCACGCCAGCTCTGTGGAGCATAGCCTTCAAAGCTCGATCTTCTCCGTTTAGAGTAGCCCCACTGCCTGTCACCTATAAGGAGGTATTCAAGAAGATGATGGCCGCCGGGATGGATTGCACCACTAGGGATAGGGTTTTGGTTCCTGACTTGGTGTACGCCTACAAAATATGCACGTTTCATCTCAACCAGGCAGGACACACCTTGAATGAGTGTCTAGCCTTAATAAGGTAGATTGTTAGTCTCATAGACGACAAAATCATCAGGACTTTATGGGGGCCGCATACTTTGCTGGTCCATGACCACATCACCCCAGGAGAGGGAGTTACCCCCGAAACCAAATATGGCGGTATAATTTCACTGTCTTCGAAGAGTCATATGCTCGCCTCTTCTCAACTTTGGCTACGTTGAACAGAATCAGGCCCCTGGAACCTGTCTACGAGCCTGCACCGTTATGGCCCAACAGAAACAAGTTCTGCCTATATCATACTGGTTCCAGGGTACATGATATTGAAGGATGCTATGCTTTCAAGATCGAACTTGAAAATATGATCAGGACCGGGCAGATTTTGGTCCTGCTCCCACCGTGGTTCTGAAAGGTTCGACACAAGAAAGCAAGTTCGCGAGGGCAGCGGCTTGCAGGAACTATACTTTTGGGTAGATACTACGTGTCCCGTCTTTTGCACAAATGTTACCTCCACCCTCATGAAAAATGTAAAGGAATCGCGTCGATCTGATGTCCCAGTGGAGGGATACGCGGGAAGCCCTTGTCGGGCCTAGTCTGGGGATGTCTATAGCTAGGATTAGTCAAAAGGATATTTAGGAAACATGTATATCCTACTTTGTAATCGAACTACGTAGGGCTTGATTTACCACAGTGGGATACGTAGGCAATCTACTTAAGACTCAGTCCCTTTCTACTTCAAATTTTAAATTCCCCGTTTGCCTAAATAATAAGCCCAAGGGTTCGTCGTGCTAAGTCAACCGCGAGGCCACCAAACCAAGACCCACCTGAACATAAAAGCCCACGATATCCTAGACTTTAGAACATTGCATCAAGAGTGATCAAGCTTCAATATACGATCTTATATGTTATTTGTGCTTTAAATACCCATAATTGATATTTTGTCTTCCATTTGATGTGCGGAAACTAATTTTCTTTACCGTTGATTTATTTTTATCTTATAGAAAGGGGCCGATTAGCGTGATACTGAAAGCTGGCATATTTCACAAGATCCAAAGCTGCGTTAGCATCCCTCTCCAACAAAGGAAAGGACAAAATGACTGGTACTCCCGAGGAAACAAGAAATGAGCTGGCTCTCCGTAGCGGGGACACCTAGGACTCGCAAGAGGCCGCATACCAAGATGATGTGATCGCGACATTGTTAACTGCCGTCGCTACTCTCCCGGAGAAGGTAGCCAGAAGGGAGGTGGCTGATGCAGAAAAGGACGCCTCCACGAAGGAAAAAGGGCCCCTCCTCTCTTTCCCTTGTCAAGCTCCGCAGTGCCCGACCATTTTCCTGTCTACCCGCCAGGAACCATGCCCCCGCCACTAAACATTGCCAACCCAATCCATGTTGGCCCCTCTTACTGTACACCACCACCAGTTAAAAATGCTCAAATCCCACAGACCACCCACTTAGTCCCCACATACCAAGTCCCTCAGCCAGTATTCTTCAATCAAACAAGCCAAACACACGCACCAGCCCCCCCCTGCGGGGTAAAAATGCCACTATCCCGTTCAACCATACCACTCCTAGGTATCCTTCTTTACTCCTAATATGCCAAATGAATCCTTCCCAGGACACAAAGAACTGGATCACTACGAAGAGATGGAAAGGATTTAGAGGGCTGAACAGGACAAGCGAGAGAAAAACATGGAAAAGAAGATGGAGGAGTTGTTAGAAAAGTCCAACAAATCCACGAGGAAGGCGTCAGGCCTAAGATATGATGACCTGTGCATGCACCTGTATTTAGACTTGCCAGAAGGGTTTAAAATCACGAAGTTTGAAATGTTCAATGGGACAGGAAACCCCAAAGCGCACCTCCATTCACATTGCGACCAGTTAGTCGGAGTAAAGAAGAATGAACCCCTAATCATGTGATTGTTCAATCGTAGCCTGACCGGCAAGGCTGCAAAATGTTTCACCACACAAGACATGCTCCAGTGGCTTCGCTGGGAAGACATGGCAAAATCTTTCATGGAAAGGTTCCGGCTCCATATCGAGATCGTGCCAGACCGCTACTACCTTGAGAAGGTCAAGCAAAAATCAAAGAAAAACTATAGGGAATTCGCCAGCAGGTAGAGGGCTAAAGCAGCCCGTGTATAGCCACCAATAAGTGAAGGAGAACTCATTTCCGTATTCATCAGGTCACACGAGCCAGATTTCTATGATAGGATGCTGTCAATGGCTGGAAGGTTGTTATCTGAATTGGTGAAAATGGAAGAGGCCATAGAAGATAGCCTCAAATATGGAAAGATCGTCAGTATCTTCAACAAAGCGTCTGGGCAGGCTGTCACAGGGATCTTCCACAAGAAGAAAGAGGATGTGGTAAGCATATCCAATCAAAACCCAAAGGGACCCTCACCTTCCCACCAGGCCCCACCCCTTCTGAATTACTCTACCCCTCCGTACAGTCCAACACTCGTGTATTACACACAACCAGCATTTACCACCATTGTGCCAACATACACGGCTCCGCCAGGTGTTTGTGTATTCGCCCCTACTTATCAACCGCCACCACAACAAACATACCAGCCACCACCCCAGCAAAACTATCGGCCACCACAAAACAACCCCCCGCAAGCCTATCAAGCATAGAACTACCAAAATCAGCCAGCACCCCCTACATATAATGCGCCATCTCCAGATTTCGAGAAGAGACCTGTGAGGGAATTCACAACGCTCTTCGAGCCAAGGGCTAGATTGCTGACCGCAGGGTTAATTCAGAAAGCCTCGCCAAAGCTGGCACAACCCGAAAATCGATTCGACAGGGCCGATCAAACTTGTGACTACCACTCAGGAGGGTCAAGAATAGCACGGAGGATTGCATAAACCTAAAACACAAAATCCAGGATCTGATCGATAAAAGGGAAATCATATTGGAAACTGCTGCCCCTAACATAAACACGAACCTACTGCCGAAACATGGAAACAACGGGGTCCACATGATAGAAAGGGACAAGACTGGGAAGCTTATGGATCGTTGTCTCCCAGAATCACCAAGCCTATGAAACAAACTGTCGCTTCCCTCACCCTCAAAGAACAACCCAAATTCAAAGTTTTGATCCTCAATCCGAGAGTTCCCAAGGCCATACCCATGTTCAAGATTTTGGTCCTAGCAACTGTACTAGCCCAAGCAACACGACAGATTGCGTCTGACCTCAAGAAGGCCATCACTGTGTAGGCGTTAATGACCCAAGGCATGACTCGTTCAGGAAGATGCTACACTTCAGAAGAATTGGCCCAAAATGCCTTGAGGAAAGAGAATGCTCAGAAAAGGGCGATAACCGAAGGAGAGGCCGAAGGTTTCTAGCGACGTATGCAGCCCAAAAACTATTCCATCATTGAGCATTTGAAGAAAACAGCGACGCAAATCTCGGTGCTGTCACTGTTAGCTAGCTCACCGTCTTATAGGCATGCCTTGATGAAGGTATTGGATGATGTGCACGTACCAGCGGGAACGGGTAGTGAAGATTTAGCTGGGCTAGTGGCCCATATCATTAGGGAGCATAAGATCTGTTTTTCTAAGGAAGAAATGCCTGTTGAAAGGACATCCCACAACAAATCCCTCCATATCACCCTAAAATGCCGTGACAAGGCCATAGGATGGGTACTAGCAGACAACGGGTCAAGCCTCAAAATCTACCTCGCGACCACCCTGATACAACTTGTCTATGACGTGGGAAAGATCCGCCAGAGCGCGAAAAACGTTAGGGAATTCGACGGATCCTTAAGCGACTCTTTAGGAGAGGTCGACCTACAGATCCGGGTCAGGCCTGCCTCCCTCACAACAGGGTTTCAAGTCATGGGGATCGCTGCTAATTACAACATGCTCTTGGGAAGGCCCTGGATCCGCTCCACCGGTGCAGTGCCGTTGATTCTGCACAAGGCCATAAAATTCGAGTGGGAAGGACAGGAAATTGTAGTGGCAACTGAGAGGAATATTCAGAACCCTCCTTACAACATCGTTCCCGTGATTGAATGGAGTCCTCATTTCTCCAATTTTCACAGAGTGGAATACGTTGGGGCCACACATGCAAAAAAAGAGGTCGGCAAGCCTATGCCGGCAGTCGACAGAATGATTGCCTCTAACCTGCTGAGATACGATTTTGAATCAGGAAAAGGTCTAGGAAGGGACCTCAAAGGGATAACAGAACCTGTGCATACCCCGAAAGAAAACTACTACTTCGGTACAGTGTATACACCTAACAAAGAGGAGCTCGCGAGGGCCATTAGGAGGGAGCCTAGAACAAGAAATCTACCTAGCTTAATCCCGGGCTTGTAGTAGTCATTCCCCAAAAAGATGCCAATGCTGAATGAAGAGGAAGCTGACGAAAGCCTCAAATCATTGTTTCAAGAAGAGGGATGCTACGCAGTCGTTGAAGAAAGTCAAGGAATGCCCAACATATATAACTTGATGCCAGAAAAATGCCTGAACAATTAGACATCCACCCCCCTCTTAGCCCCTTAGTAGAGAGATGGACTTTTCTTGGAAAAACCTTTTGCTAAAACGGTGACATCGGCTGAGGTCCAAATGATTACCCCCCTTTTTCTAAAAAGTATTTTGCGGTATTTTAAAATAGAAATGGCCCGACGTTATTCCGGACCAGGACCGCAGTTGTAATCAATCACCCTTTTGAATTAATGGAAGCTTCAATCCGCACCAATCACTACTTTCACTACTTAATAATAGTTGTTTCTTTTATAATTATGTAATAATAACCGATAATAAGCCTTATTTTACTTCACCTCGCTTTTTCAGTAATAATCATAATAAAATAATCAAAAACGTCATGACGTGTCACGAAATAAGCGAAGAAGGTGACCAGCAAGAGTACAAGAATATGATGAATCGACAATGATGCCAGAAGGGTTGGTGGAAGAGTTGGAAGAATTGGAAGAAAAGAAGAAGCCAAATATGGACGAAACTGAGGTAATCGACCTCGGTAACGGAGAAGATGTCAAGAAAACACGAATCAGCGCTCATTTAGGGGGCCCGCATTGCAAAGAGCTCATAGCTCTATTAAAGGAATATGTGGAGGGTTTTGCCCCAGTTAAACAAAGAATACGAACGTTCAAACCATACATGAGTATCAGGATAAAGGATGAAGTCAAAAAACAGATCGAGTCAGGAATAGTGGAAGTAACGTTCTACGCCATTTGGGTGGCCAACATAGTGCTAGTGCCCCAGAAGGACAGAAAGATCCGAATCTATGTGGACAACAAAGATCTCGGCCGGGCCAGTCCGAATGATAACTTCCCTCTCCTGAACATCCACATCCTGATAGATAACTGTGCTAAGCACGAGCTGCAGTCGTTTGTAGATTATTTCGCCGGGTACCACCAAATACTCATGAGCGAGGAAGACGCTGAAAAAACAGCTTTCATCACCCCTTAGGGAGTCTATCAGTACAGGGTAATGCCATTTGGCCTCAAAAACGTCAGCGCCACATACATGAGGGCTATGATTACCCTATTCCATGATATGATGCATTGAGGGATCGAAGTCTATATGGAAAATGTCATCATAAAGTCAAAGGAAAGCTCGGAGCACACCACACACTTGCACAAGTTCTTTGACAAGCTTTGCAAATTCAATTTGAAGTTGAACCCTGCTAAGTGCCCACTGAAAATTTGCTGGGATCAATAGTCAGCCGCAGGGGCATTGATTGGATCCCACCAAAATCAAAGCGATTCAGGAATTACCGCTGCCCAAAACTAAGAAGGGGGTCATCTAAAAGGAAGTTGGGCGACCAAAAATCAATGCCCCTGCGGCTGACTATGTGGGAGGTGCAAGAATATCGACATCAGGCATACCCCGAGATCCCAAAATGAGTTTGCGGACGCGTTAGCTACGATAGCCTCCATGATTCGGCACCCCAAAAGCTCTTAAATCGACCTTTTGGAGATCACAATCAGGGAAGAACAGGCCCACTGTGCCCACGTAGAGGCTGAGCCGGATGGCCAACCATGGTACGCCGACATCAAGACATACTCAGAGAAGGCAGAATACCCCCCAGAGAGTTCAGCAAATCAAAAGAAGACCATCAGAAGGCTGGCCAACAGTTTCTTCCTTAAAAAAGAAGTATTGTACAAAAGGACACCTGACCTCGGTTTACTCAAGTGTGTGGACGCCGAAGAAGCCACAAAATTGTTGCAGGAAGTGCACGCGGGCGCATGCGGTCCTCACATGAACGGATTCATCCTTGCTTAGAAAATCTTAAGGACAAGATACTACTGGATGACCATGGAGCATGACTCGTGCAGAGATGCCATCAATGCCAGATACATGGAGATTTAATCAAGGTTCCTCCTACCGAGTTACACGCGATGAGCTTGCCGTGGTCCTTTGTAGCGTAAGGGATGGATGTCATAGGATCCATTGAGCCCCTGACATCCAACGGACACCGTTTTGTTTTAGTCACCATTGACTACTTTACTAAATGGGTGGAAGCCACTTTCCACAAGTCGGAGACCAAGAAAGTCGTGGCCGGCTTTATAAAAAACAATCTGATATGCCAGTTTGGTGTACTGAAATCCGTCATCACGGACAATGGTGCTAATTTAAAAAGTCATTTGATGAGGGACATTTGTGAACAATTCAAGATAACACACCAAAACTCTACTGCCTACCGACCGCAGATGAATGGAGTCGTAGAGGCTGCCAACAAAAACATCAAGAGAATCTTGAGAAAGATGATTGACAACTATCGGGATTGGCACGAACAACTGCCTTATGCCTTGTTGGGCTACCGAACAACGACTCACACTACCTCTTTGTCTACAGTACAAAAGTGTTCATACCCGCAGAAGTAGAGATCCCCTCGCTCCGGATCATCCAAGAGGCGGAGCTGCAAGATGCAGAGTGGGCTAAAAATCGTTATGAGCAGCTGACTATGATAGAAGAGAAGAGAATGGTGGAAGTGTGTCACAGACTTATACAGGAAAAAAATGTCTCGAGCCTTCAACAAACGGGTCAGAGCTCGACTGTTCCAGATCGGACAACTCGTGCTCAAGTGAGTCTTCCCTCACCAAAAAGAATATAAGGGAAAATTCGCGCCGAACTGATAAGGGCTATACATGGTCAGGAAAGTACTCTCGGGAGGAGTCATAGTCCTAGCCGAGATGGATGGACAGAAGAGGCCCAGGGCTATCAACACAGATGCGCTCAAAAGATACTATGTTTAAGATTCCATTTGCTTGTAATCGCGTTGTTATTGCCTTGTAATTGTACCTTCTGATTGTATTCGTACTAGAATAGGAGATCATCTATGTAATGAACTAAGCAATGATCTGACTTCCCTACGGTGGGATACATAGGCAGTCCATATCGAACCCAATCACTTTATTAGAAAAACCAAAACTCAACTACTTTGTCCCGAACTACGTTCGACCTGAATTCCTACTGCGACAGGATACGTAGGCGCTTCCGAGCTCGGTCATCATAAAAGAAAAACTCAGAAACCATTAAGAAAACCCCAGAGACAATAGAGAAGAATGAAGCGAAAAAATTAAGCTGCAAGGGCCGACACAAGGACCGACCAGCATCAACTGCACACTGGGGCAGAATTTTTGAGAGGATCTCAAAAATTCCTATCAAGAACAATCAGCAGGGAGATAGAAAAATTAAAACCTACGCTAGGGCAGAATTTTCTAGAGAGCCTAAAAAATTCCCCATGATGATAAACGGCAAGAGCCGCTCGAGGCAAGCCCGAACTTAGACAAAACTTTCGAGAACGGTCTTAGGGTTCTTCCATCAAGATCAGGAATCAACAGTCACACCACCCAGGGGATTCAGAAGACCACGCTCAAAGTCACATGTCATGACAAAAGATTCTCAGAAAAAAAAAAAATATATATATATATATATATATGTATAGTAATAATAATGAACTTGTATGTGTAGGACAATGTGCTTCGCTAATTTGTACTGCAGATTTTAAGAAAATACATATACTCATTAGTATAAGCGCGCTCCAAAACCGTCTCTAGGAATACCAAGGCCAAGAGGGTTCGGAAGGACGTCCAAAGGAGCCATCAGGCGGAAGGGCAACAACACTAATCGGCCTTTTAAGAAACTCACAATTTTTCTATGGATGCAGGTCTCAACAGGAAAGCGACGAAGCTGCGGAGGCCAAATCCGGCAAGAATAACTCGTTGGACTAGCATATACTCTGCAAGATGAATGGACGAAAAAAAATACATCCGAACGAGAGATACATCGCACGAGAAAGAATGAGAGACATGCCTGGCTAAGAGGCTCAGCAAATAAAGGAATGGCGTACTGGGTTTGAAGGAACTAACTGGCCAAAAGAGTCGTGAGAAAGACAAATAACAGAGACCACGCTGACCAAAGGGCTCTGAGAGGGATAAATGAAAAAGGTACAGTGGACTGAAGGGGCCACCTGAAGAACGAACAACAAAGACATATTCGACCAAAAGGGTCAACGGAAGAAGCGAATGGCAAAGATGTATTCAACCAAAAGGGTTAACAAAACAAACAAATTAAGAAAAGACATATCTGACCACAAAGGTCATACAAAAGGGAACGGCGAAGGCATATCTGGCCAAAAGGGTCGCAATGAATGAGCAAAAAGACATATTTGACCAAAGGGGTCATGACAAAAACAAAGGGGCATATCCGACCAGAAGGTTCACCGCCCACACTACGAGTGAAAGAAAGATCATCCAGTTGCAAGGGCCATATCTGTATCCTTTAATTCCTTTCAATTCTTCCATTCTTTAAGTTCCTTTCAATTTTTTACTTTATTGCTGCCGAGAGGGCCATTGCACGTTTATTTTTGGCTGCCAAGAGGGTTTATTTTCTGCTGCCGAGAGGTCATTACACGTTTATTTTCTGCTACCGAGAGGGCCATTGCACGTTTATTTTCTACTGTCGAGAGGGCCATTGCACGTTTATTTTCTGCTACCGAGAGGGACATACCGAAAGGGCCATTCATTCATTGATACTGTTGAGAGGGCCATTCATTCATTCATTCATGCTATCGAGAGGGTCATTAATTCATTCATTTATACTGCCGAGAGGGCCATTCATTCATTCATTCATCCATACTACCGGGAGGGCCATTCATTCATTCACTCTGTCGGAAAGGCCACTCATTTTTACATACTGCCATTGCATATTTACTTTCCTGCTGTAGGGAAGGCTATTCATACAAGCATCATGAAGATATCTGCAATATTGTTGAATTTCAGAGGTAGGCGCACAATCTCCGAGAGAGAGCCAACCTGCTGAGTCGGATTCGGACAAGTTGCAAAGCAAACGTGGAACTTTTTTTATGCAACCAGCCAAACTAGGGTGCCACATATGTGTGAATTGCTTAAAATTTGAAGGTAAGATGAGTCGGGTCCGTCAAAATTTAGGGTTATTCAAATTTCGTTGCCCAAGGATGGTCCCGCCATCTCCAAAAACTGAAGGAAAAGTTATTGAGACCTAATTTTTAACCTCCCGTAATCTATTTTAAGTCCTTGGACAGTAAATAAAATCAGTTGCAGACCCTAATGGGTCTAGGTAAATTTTTCATGAAATCATTTGGGATAATATCTCACCTTTTTAAATTGATAAAGAAGTCTCCAGAGTAATTTCAATTTTTGTAGAAATTAATTATATTCGAAGAATTTTCTTTTATTTTTGAAATTAATCAAATGGACGAGAAAACTCTTTTTGATAATCATTTGTCTCATTAATTAAACCAAGGAAAAATTAGATTAATGGATGACTTTATTCCATATTACTGTCCAAGGTATTTTGAGTAATTGAAAGAATTGACCATTTTTACCTTTTAAATCTTGATTCTGTGTGAGTTTGCGTAGTTGATTAATTTCGCTTTTATCTGATTAATTAATTTAAAAGAAGTATCGGTAAAATTATTTTTATTCATTTATTCATTTATGAGTCATGTTTAAATTATTTTAAGTCCCAATGGACTAATAATTAAGTCTTTTCTTTACTTATTTATTTGCTAGTTTATTTTTCCCCCGACTTTTTATGCATATATATGTATGTATGTATGTATATATATATATATAAAAGAGGGTCAGGCCCAGCTCCTTTAAAAAATAATGGATCGGGCCCAACCTAAAAGAACTGAGACCCGGTCCATTAAGGGATTAAAATAGGGGGACCATTATACTTCCCTCGTCGCCCCCCCCCCCCCCCCCCCCCCCCGCGTCCAAATTATAGACCCTAAGGGTATTATGTAAAGAAGAGAGGAGGGAGGCGGCTAGGGAGCAAAACCCTAGCATCGCCTCCTGGCAGAGCATTCAATGCTTTGTCCTTATCTCCCCAAAATCGGGCCAAACTAAACCTTAAAGGTATGATCCCCCTTCCTTTTTATTTTTCTGCCATTAATGTTGTTGCGAAGGGTTGTAAGCTGTTGATTTCATGGTTGTGCCCAAGATCTGGCCGTAGGTTCTAGTTTGAGAATAGGACTTGCATAAATTTGCAAGTCCCACATCGATAATGTTAGTTTTTGAAGCCATGCTGGGGTTTCTATATAGAAACCCCCGTTCGTTCAAAAGAGGAGAGAAGAAAGTGGAAAATCTGATATAGACTGAAATTTTCCATTGTAGTCTTGAAAGTTTTCCAAAGTAAAAATTTTCATTTTAAAAGCTTAAGTTCTTTAAGTTTCCAGTCCTAAATATTCATTTTTTTTACTTTGTTGTTGGTGTCTGTGGTGGCCTGAGTTGGGAGTGGAGCATAAGGCTTCTTAGTCCATCGTTTGTGCCCCGGTTGCACCCATAAAAGGTAATTACATTTTAGTTTAATGTCTTTTCTTGTTTTTGCTTCGTTTAATTCATTAGATGCTTAGTTAGGGTGTTGCTTTAGTTTACTGTTATGTTGTGTTTGGGTTCAATTTAGTTTAGTTTTGGTTGGTGAAGACTCTGTTTTAAAGTAACATTTTTAGTTCCATGTTTCATTTCTTGAAGTCTGCTTATGTAGTTTTAGTTTAATACCTTTTAGTTTCATGCCTTTCTTATTTTATGTCTTGCTCAGTTTATAAAGATTTTATTTAGGCTATTACTTTAGTTTATTGCTTTCTTGTTTATGTTATGTTCAGTTTTAGTTTAGCTGAAAAGAGTCTGTTTATGGTGGCATTTTAGTCCATTATTTGTCTTTCTTGAATTCTGTTTATGTGATGCTTAGTTCATAGGATGATGTGAGAGTTTTATGATGAGGATTAAGTGGTTATTGTTCTCTATGTTAAGTTCCTGTTTGAGGATGTCCAGGCAGAATAATTGTACGGGCTATGATGGCGTGTGAGTCTAGTTTATTAGCTTGCCACCCTTTATGTCTTGGTCTTGCTGGCATTATCCGTAGTCAAGGTGTGTGTAGGGTTTAGGATGAGATGGCTAATTCATTATGCTTGGTTCAGTCTTTTTTTTTTCATGCAATTCTGGAGTCCACGTTGTACGTAGTCCATGTAATTCTTGTGGTTAAAAGCAAAGCTGAATCCTGATGCACTTGTTGTGATTCCCCTTTGATCTTGTTTGCATTTTTTATTTAATTAAGGAGTCTCATGTGAGCTACAGAATAATTCCCAAACTGATTAGATTTTTTTGACTTAACTTCTCAGTCTGAATCTTTGTTCACACTTTGCACAACTAGTTAGTTATTTTCCTAGTGCCTAACATAGGCTATAATTAAGCAAACGAACCCGTCTCACTTGTACTTCCGTTTAGCTTCCCTGTCTGTGCCCTTGGCTGTTCGATTGTGACTAGAGGCCTTTGAAGGAAATTCTGGGACTACAGGCTGAGTAGGGGAGAGTTAGTCTAATGTGGCTTTTCTTCTGGATTTCCTTCATCTCATCATGATTGTCTAAATACTTTTAAGTGTTTTATACAAAAGGTCTAGTTTGTGGTTCATGCTAGTGTGTTGTTTAGTATAGGTCCTGTGTTGTGAATTAAGGTTAAAATAGGCCTGTGGAAATTTTTAATGGTCTAAGACTTGTGTATCTCATATAATGAAATTAGGTTCATAAGACTAGTTTGAAGTCACAAGCAAATTGAGCAACCTAGTTTGCCTTATGTCCTATTTTTTTTAATAAGAGTTTGTCCTGGGCTGGGGATTGACAAAGGGGAATAGGGATAGTTTGGACAATTTTAAAAAACTTGCTAAGTATTTCAAGTTACAACACTTATTTTGAAAGAGTTTAAAACAAATGAAGGGGTTTTTACTTTTGATGTTGTTTTGGCCCATAATAGGTGTTACACCTCGCACTTTTAGAGCATGAGCATGCCAGGTACTTCACTGTATTAATGGGGTATCGGAGACGTCCCATGAAGTTTTGAAAGGAGCAAGCCATGGGAAGTACGTAACAATGAAGTAAAGGATGAATTACGATCTCGTAAATCATAACCGGGAAGGACAACCTTGGAACCAAAGGACATGACAATTGTCAAGTATGATTAATCATAAATATCATGTATGGAGAGTTTCAGAATATTCTGGGACCAAGCAAATCGAAGAAAATACGTTTGTCGAAAATTTGGAAAAAAGTTAGCAGAATTTTGGAATGACTTTTGGATCAACTTTGGAGGGCTATATCACCAGTTATATTAGGAGTTTTAAGGTGTTTCAAAAGCCTAAAATAAAGTTCGTCGAGTTTAGTTTCCAACGTAATAAACCGCTCGTCAAAATGACATCGGAGTAAGGAGTTAGATAACCCTCCAAACTACCAAATGGCTTCCGCGGGTCCGACTTGGGAAAGTTGGTTCCACCGACTTTCAATAATACGAATTCTCTTGAATGTAGATTTACGAGCTTGGGAGCATAAGCGTTAAATAGTTAAAGTTAAGACGACCGAAAAGGTATGTTAAGGCTAGTCCCTTTCTTTCAAAAGACATGATTCCTATGTTATGATTCCATACATGTTTTCATAAGCTTGTTACTTCCAAAAGTTAGAAGTTCATGATTCTTAAAGCTTCTAATGATGTTAAAGATGAGAATGTTTCTATGATGAACTTGATGATGATGATTCCATTTCTAAAAATTCCAAAGCTTATGATTTTAATGCTATTATGAGATTATTGAGCTTATTTCATGATTTCCTCGATTTTATTCATTATTGTTGATCTCACCTTATGATAATTGTTCCTTCAAGGTTAGATATAGCGATGATGATTATTCCATAATATAATCGGAGGTTACCGACCTTACGTCACTCCGATAGAGTTGTATCTTTTAATTGGGTCTCATGTATGCTTATTTTTATGTATGATTACACTGGGCCTAGTTGGCCGGGCAGACACCACTACGCTGGGCGTAGTGGGCTATTTATGATTACAACGTGCCTAGTTTGCCAAGCAGACACCACTATTGGACGGCGTGAGATGGTTACCCTAGACGCGGGCTAATGATTATGTTATACATGGATGAGAAATGTTTTTTTTTAAAGAAAGTTAAGCATGCATGGTATCCGCCTTATGAGGCAATTAGATGTACAAGTTATCTTTATCTCATGTTATGTTCTATATTTCTTATTATGTTGTTATTCATGCCTTACATACTCAGTACATTGCACGTACTGACGTCCTTTCTTGTGGACGTTGCGTTCATGCTCGCAGGTAGATAGGTACACAGATCTGACCCGTAGGTGATTTATCAGCGGATTGTCAAGAGCACTCCACTTACTTCGGAGCTGCAGTCTATTGGTATTGGTCCTTATGGTCACGTGTATTCTATGTAGAGGCTCGTAGACATGTGTGTATAGTTAGACATATCATAACACTACCGGTTCATATCATTGTACAACATTTTAATAGCCTTGTCGGCTGGTGATGATGGACATAATTGCTGAAGATTATATAAAGATGTGCCGTTATGTTGCGATATATGTCCTTATAGATTATCATATCCATGAGCTATCTTTATGGTCCACCCAGAAATGATTATGAGATGTATGTTAGAGGTGCTCGGTGTGTTAGTTGCGGGTGCCCGTCATGGCTCTCCGGTTGGGTCGTGACAGAAGTGGTATCAGAGCTGTTCGTCCTAGGGTGTGTCTGCGAGCCGTGTCCAGTAGAGTCTTGTTTATAGGTGTGAAGCACGCCACACTTATAAACAAGAGGCTGCAGGGAATTTAGGAATGATTGACCCTTCGTTCACATCTTAGATCATGCCGTAGAGCTAAATTATTGGATGTGATTTTCCTGATTCTAACCCTAAATGTTTTGATTGTGGATAAGCAGTTGATTATGTCGCTATGAGGTAATTGATGAGAATTGAAGTTGTTACTCTGAAAGATATGTTTCCTGCCTCATTGATATTGACTGACTTTGATATAAGAACTTGAGCTAGATGTTACGGGCATTGTGATCGCCCTGTAAGGCATTGGATATGTTTTCTAGGTTGTGTGCAGGAATGAGGCAGTAAGAAGTATAGAGGAAACTCTGCCGAAATCTTTAAAAATTGAATTGTTTGAATATCTAGGCTACAGCGAAAGAATGAAGGAAAAATGTGACAATCGGATTTTTGGTAAGTCATGATTGAATGAACCATTATGAGACGCTTTCACAGAGAAGTTTTAGAATGATTTTAATTTAAGGAAAGAACCCTGGAGGGGAAAAATGATTAGTAATTAAAGGAGTTGGAAGGAGTGCATTCGAGATTTCAGAGAATTGAGATTTATTAAAGATATAGGGAAAGTTGACACTAAGAATTCAAATGCAGTATTACGATTCATAAATTAGTGAGTAAGAGATAACGAAGAGATATTGATAAGGGAAAAGAAGTTAACAAGTATATATATATATATACATAAGATCAGGACGGGTTGATGACAGGCACTTTGACTCATTTTATCAGACTTTAAAAAAGATGACAGGCACTCTGACTCATTTTATCAGAATTTCCTATATGATGTGACTTTACATTGGGATTCAGAAGCCACCAGTCATTTGACTTCAAGGGGATTCTGAGTATTTGATAGTTGGTACTATTCTGAGAATCATTATGGCCAAGTTACTTCGGGTATTAATGATGGCCTTGAACTCAAGAATGAGAAATGGTTAGGTACGTTGGATTGCAATTATGACTGTCTTCTGGATTGCTTATATAACTTCTAAATGTGATGCTGCTTGGCCGACGAACAGAGTAGAGATTGTATCAACCTTAGGAATATGTGGTGTATTTCTAGCTAATCCTTATAAGAAGGCTTCACTTCATATATTTTTTCAGACGGGTGTTGTAAAGGTTATTTGACGGTAGAGAAATTAGGTTCGATGTCTGTTTATGTGTAAGGAGAGAAGAGAGTAGGTGTACAAGTGAAGATAAAATATCGCAAGGATCGATTCGGTTGCTAAAGGAAAGTAAAGGATGTGAGGTTGGTTATTTTAGACAAAGAGGCGGGATACAAGTATGAGTAAAGATTTTTAAGTAAAGTTGTATCGCCAGGAGTTACAATTAGGACATAGGAGGGTATGCTAGGAAGGCTTACAAATTTAGACATACGGAAAAAAGAATATGAGAAACCAGAATAGCCCGAGGGAAATTAGGAGCATATGAGCCTTACAATTAGAATTCTCTGGCTAGCGGGATAAAAAGAGAGGGCAGATGTATTAAAGCCACAGATTCAGGATAAAATCAAATTGTAACAGGATATCTCGCAAGAAAAATGTGTTGAAAAGCGATAAAAAGATAAGTCACGAGTGGCTACATCGAGTATTATGTATACCCTTATGATTATGTTACAACATGTTAAAAGTATTGATTGTGATGTATGTCAAAATTGAAGTAGCAAGCGCTACAGAAAGAATTAGGATTGGGTTTTCTCGGGAATCAAAGTCAGATGGCGGTAACGCGACCAACAATGTAAGAAGGAGCATTAGGAAAAGGAAGGTTATGATATCATGAAGGGGAGAGAAACTTGGACAAGGAAAACATATACCCATTAAGGGTCAGACAATATATATTTGAGAAAAAGGTTAGGATGAAAGCAGGAAAGCAGACGACAGGATCAAATTTAAATAAATCAATGGGAGATAGAGTAATGTTATACGTGACAAAGGATGAACGTGAGGACCTTGGAACCAACCTATACGTCTTCATAATTAGAACTAAGGAGGTTGTAAATAATAATAAAGGTGCATCCTTGAGAGAAATAAACATATCTTATGAGAGCGATGAGGGAATTTTCAAAAACTCCTGAGATTCAACCAGGAGGATGGATGTGAACCCATGATTGGTATGCCTATTTAAGGGAAGAAAGTACCTCAAGAAGAGATTTTCAGCGTCAAAAGGGATTCTCACTCGCAACGAAACACTCCAAGGTTTGCTAACTTAAGATTAAAGGATGACTAATGGAAACAGGCGTTTTACGAGTAAAGGAAAACAAAAGAAACTATGAGGACTGCAAGAAGGATGAGTTGTCAATGAAAAGGTTAAAGGAAATTATGTGGCCGCCGACAACAAGGAGAAGGTTAGTGAGTCAGTAGTGTTACATCCTGTATTTTCGTACGTCGGAAAGCGTGTGAGTTAAGTGATATTAGTAACGGACACAAATTTATTCCTCAAGCTTATATGTGGTTAAAGTGATGGTACACATGTATTGTAAGGATTTGAAGTTAAACCAATCGAAGAAAATAAATTTTGTTGAGTTTCAACATTTATTTGAGTGAAATACGGTCCAAGCTATATTACTCCGTATTTTTGGACTAGAAAATTTAGTCGTCCAATATGAGAAAATTTACCCGAGCCCGGAGAATTCGATCATACCTAAGGATGAAAATCAAAAGCTCGGTGTATACGAGGAAGGAAGTCCCAAAATAATTTAGGACTTAATAAGGGTGACCACGGTGATTGAGAATAATATTTTGTGTGTACCAAAAGGGACTATGGACTAGTGCTATGTCACACAATCATGGAAATGAGTATATGAAGTGTATTAAAAATAATTGGTACTAAAGTTAATTGAGATCAAGAAATTAATTTTGGTATTAAGTGGGATTAAATTAATAAGTACTATTAGTAAGTTGCCACATGACATTAGATAATTAAAATAGTGGCATTACGTGTGGAAATATGACTTGATTAGTCACAAAATTATGTAATGCATGATGACACATGGATAGTCTAGTTGCCTAGTAGATAAGGATGGTGGACTTGTAAACGTTATTTTAGCAATTCATTTTAGGACTTGGAGACTTTATTAAGTCATTTTATTACATAAGAAAAGGGAGCAACAACTAATTTTCCATGGAATACAACGTATTTTGAGGAAGAAAAATGGGCAGCAACGTTAGCTTGTTCCAAACAAAAACAGCAACGTTATGCAATTTAATTACAGATTTTGCTCGCCGCTTCGATCTCGTTGTTCCGTGTCGATGCGTTGTTGAATTCGGGCTTTCTTCGAAGTGAAGAAGTTGAAGAGAAAAGGTAAGAATTTATCCCTCCTTACTATGTTATGAAAGTTAAGGTTATGGTGGAATTTATATTGGAAATGAAAGTTGAATGAATTTGGTTGAAGTTGGGAATATAGGTGTTGGCCGTGTGGTATATGGAAATTGAAATGGAAATGAATTAATGTTGTTTAATATGTTAGTTGTGTTGTTGTGATCCTTGCAATGTAAATGAAAGTAAAATGGTTTAAGTTGGTATTGAAATGGGATGTAGAAGCTTACGTCATTTTAGTATGATTTCATGACATTATGGAAATGAAGTTGTTAAGGTGCAAATTAGGATGAGTATTGATGAATTTGGAAGATGAAAACATGTTATGAATATGTATGCCAAAGATTAGAAGCTTTGGATAAATTATGGCTTTGGCGGAAAGTTTGTATATTATGTATATCGCGTGAATAATTTGAAGATATGATATGAAATGCTTCTAAATTATGTTGTGGTAAGCTAGATTGATAATGAATGTGAAATCATTGAGATTAGTTTGAAAGTTAAGGTTAAGGTGAAGGTTATGACATTGTATTGAAAGGATGGCTAAATAAGTTATATTGCGTTTATAGTGGTTGTTGTTGATGTTGATGTTTGTTGTTGGGTTGCTGTTGATGGTTTTGAGCCGAGTTGAATTCTCGGGGGTGCTATATATATAGGGGAAATGCTGCCCAAATTTTTGTAGAAAAGTGTTGACTTGAGAATTAAGCCTAAAGCCTTATGGTTAATATTTGGTAAATGTGACCATTTGCAGATTTTGGACGAAACGGGAAGTGAACTTGGAAAGGCGTAAAGTGCGTAAAAGGTATGTAAAGCTACCCCGATTCTTCTCTTGGCATGCCCTAAGTGTTTTAGGATCGGATTCGGGCCTCGAAAGACTTTCTGCCCATCGGAATCCGCAATTAAAAATCTCGCTTTTTCTTTCAGTAAGATTGAGCTCTTTTAGTATGCTTTCTTATAAATTATGCAAACTTCCCCTAAACTATTTGGAAAGCTATAGAATGTCCGTAGAACCTTCGTAGGTGGCCCCATAAGCTTAAAATACGTGATTGGAGCCCACCGCCTTGTTTGTTCCGAGGTGGGCCCACTACTTACGATTTTACCCTTAGGACGATTGGTAGCTTAATTTCAAACGATTTTCAAGAAAATGTTTTAACTACTTTCCTAACTACTTATGATACGTATTCTGAATACTATATTGAGTCTTTGTAAAGGTACGATATTACGTATTAC
Source organism: Lycium barbarum (assembly GCF_019175385.1). Classification (NCBI taxonomy): domain Eukaryota; kingdom Viridiplantae; phylum Streptophyta; class Magnoliopsida; order Solanales; family Solanaceae; genus Lycium; species Lycium barbarum. The sequence continues at coordinate 27,325,935 of NC_083341.1, read as the reverse complement.
AACTAGCTTCCCACTATTCCCGCTTTGCTCCTTTATTATACTATTGCCTTATTTTCGAGCACTATAGAACAAAATGTTTTAACTATCCTTCAAACTACTAAAGGAAAATTATTTTAATGATTCCCTCGAGTCTGGTAAACCATTTTGGAATATGAAAACGATCCCAGAAGGATTATTTTCCGTAACTCGTTATGACATACACTTACTATGGTTCTGTCCGATTTCATTGATTTGATTTGTCCTTCGATATGCCTCATTGAGTCTTTGGAAATCTATGATATTTTTATTGCATTTAGTTTCTCACTATTCCATTCGTGGATGCCTCAACGTTTCCCACACTGAGCCCGGGCCAGGATATGTTGTCAAGCGTAATCCTTTGCATTGTTCGCCGTGCCTCGATGTGAGGGGGCAGGTATATATGTACATGGGTTTGCGGAGTATGATGTGCCATGTACACACTCTGATATGATATGATATGATATGATATGATCTGATATGGCCATTTGACACACTATGCTATGTTACGGGGTTATCCCCTACTCTGTTCCTTATGTATGGTGGCACCAGCGTCGGGGGGTGGCCACGTTCTGTTTGCCGAGTCCCTTTGGCAGGGGCCAGCTATGATATGATATATGTTTCTGCACATACTCCTCATGTTTTGAAATATGCATCTGATACTTCAGACGTCACACTCACTTCTCTGTAAGTTCTGTTCCGGTTATGATCTGTTCCGTAATGGGACCAGGTACGACATACGCTTTTCGACAAATACTATTTATGCATTGTGAACAGTATTTTGTTAATCTGGATATTCTGTCCATTTTCTGTCTCTTCTGCTTTGACTATGACCTTGTTTACTACGTTCTGTGCTTTACATGCTCAGTACATGTTTCGTACTGACCCCCTTTCTTCGGGGGCTGCGTTTTCATGCCGCGCAGGTACAGGAGACAGATTTGCTGACCGCCTGCCTAGGACAACTATTCTGCTACATCGGGAGTGCTCTCTTATTCAGAGCCTGTATGTTAGTACAGTCTACCGCTATATATATATATATATATATATATATATATATGTATGTTATTCAGGGGTATGACGGGGCCCTGTCCCGTCTTATGATTCTTTTATGATCTGTAGAGGTCTGTAGACATACTTGTGTGGGTTCTGTATATGTTTGGGTATGATACGATCTGTGAGAGCCTCATCGGCTTCCATGCACTGTGTCGGTTTTTTTATGCTAATTACTAACGTCAAGTGATTTTTATATTTGAAATATTTTGTCATTATGTTAAATTGGGTTATAGGGTATGTTTGGGTGTCCAGCGCGGACACTAGTCGCGGCCTACGGAGTTGGGTCGTGACAAGTAGGCTTGCCCAAGGGAAAACAAAATTGAAATTATAATACAACGGTTGTGTGAAAGATGCAAAGATGCGACAATGAAGAAAACCAAAAAAAATCGAGATATATATCTATATATATGTGTACAAGTTGTACTATCATAAAGGAAGATGAATACTCGACGAAAGAAGAAAGGAAGGGGCGTACTTTGTGAGGATTTCATGATAAGAACAAGAACCGATAAAACCCTAGAAGGACTACGATGCATAGCAATGATGCAAACAGGTAGTTAAGAAGAATTACAGGATAAAATGAGCTAAGCTAATGAAAGGACGAGTCGTGAGAATGGATGGTGTGGAATATAAACTTTTAATGGTATAGTATAGACATAAATCGGAATTGGGAACCCAAAGCAAGGAGAATTTCAAGGATATTAAAAAGATAGTCTTGGAGAAAGACTAGGGCTAAAGGAGCGTGGTATAGTCGGACACTCCATAAGGGGCCTAATGAATTTTGATGTCCCCATTAATTCATTAGCCTAGAAGGATTACTAGTCATGAAGGGTAGAAGTGAAAAGACAACGAAGAAGGCATCTGAATTGTATCCGATATGTATAAGCATTTTGATTTAGTACAACAACTCAACTAGCAAAAAGGAAAATAAGTTAAACCATGCGATGAAAAGAACTCCGGCATTATATAGAATAAAGGAGTTGAAGGATCGCTACGGTTGGCCAGATGACTATCAAAGACTGTTAACACTTAAAGGTTACGGTATATGAGAACATTCTTTAAAAAGAAGCAAAGAATAAATTCAGTTCTAAGATGAGTTACAATATGTCCAAGCTCAAAAGAGGGAAATCTATTGTATTGAAGGAGTCAAATTTCGGGATGAACCGATATGTCAAGAATGTGCTAAAGAAAAGTGAAAATGGATTAAATGGAAGTATATCGGGATGCAAATGTGGAAAAGGAGGAATGACAAGATGATGAAGGTGTAGCGAATCAAAGAGAATAAGTTTCTTCAACGCGATACGTTGTGTTCCGGGTGATGATTCGAATCACTCACACCGAAGAAATTTTGGTTACAACTAAATATTCATTTACGTGCTCTAAAAGGTAACAGGAGGAGTAAGAAGCGCCTGCAAGCTGACCAGGAATAAGTACAACGGACAATCAGGACTACTAACAAGAACTTGTTGTACTAGAAGAGATGAAATCTTTAAAAGAGGAATATGTATAGGAAGTTCAATAATCTTCAAAGAAAAGGAAGATAGTGTGGCTATCGATAGCAAGCCAGCAGTACTGCCTGAGATTAGGGAGTACCTCGTAAGTCGTGAAATTTCAAGCCGCTGGCTATATCAATTGTGAGAGTGTATGACATAGAACCATATAAACAATCGCTATGATGAAATGGCTAACAGAATGGTGCAAGGACGACGATAAAGAGCCGAAGAAGAATGGAGGTTAGTTTAAGTCTCAATTAGTCACCAGTAAAAGAGAGCCAAGGACTTAAGAAGAAAGCATACTCATAGTGAAAGGAAGTTATGATTAAGTAAGATATAATCTTAGTCCCATGTTTATGAGTTTATATTGTAATTATGTAAAGATCTGAAGAGAGGAAATTGGAGGAAATTTTCAAATATGAATTTAATGATATTATGAGTTGTAAATTAGCCTGACATGGGATTATTAGTATGTTACGAGTATAATTCTACTACGAGGGATAATAATGATGATGAGGAAGTATTATATACACGTAAATGAGGGATCGTGTATAGGTTGTTGTTGTGAAGCGATTATGAAAGGATGTCTGGATGGACAATCTGAAGTAAAATAATCACTGAGAATGATAAGTCATCAGCTAGAAAATGTTATTGCAAATCATCGGGGCACTACCATAGGTGGAACTATGATGATATTGTAAGGAATTAAGGGGGGTCCAACCAAGGAATTAAAAGGAGATGATATGGTATGTATATAAGGTCGACTAGTACAAAAAGAGATAATCTAAAATAGCACCAAAGAAGCAAGCAAGGAAGGGTGTCATATCTGAACAAGAGAGTTTGTCCACTAGTAGAGAAGTAAGAAGCAACGCAAAAGAGTACAACAATTAAGAATATTTGCAAGATCGGCGGAGAGCCGTAGCAATCATGAGCCAAGACCACCTTAATGAGAACAAGACGATAGCTGGATATCAGTTGACCATCGGTTAAATACATGAGGATATGAAATTAATGGGTGAGTTTGACAGAGAGTTAAGGGAATATGAAAAAAGACTAATGAGCCCATAGTATAAGAAGATAGAGATCAGGAACTAAAGGAGGACAACAATTTCAAGAAATTAATGATAGCATCGTAAGCTCGCAAGCTACAACATTCGATGACGAATGTTTCTATCGGGGGAAGGATGTTACACCTTGCACTTTCAGAGCATGAGCATGCCATGTACTTCACCGTATTAATGGAGTATCGGAGACATCCCATGAAATTTTGGAAGGAACAAGCCATGGGAAGTACGTAACAATGAAGTAAAGGATGAATTACGATCTAGTAAGTCGTAACCGGGAAGGACAACCTTGGAACCAAAGGACATGACTATTATAAAGTATGATTAATGATAAATATCATGTACGGAGAGTTTCAAAAGATTTTGGGACCAAGCAAATCGAAGAAAATAAGTTTGTCGAAAATTTGGAAAAAAGTTGGTAGAATTTTGGACAGACTTTTGGGTCAAATTTGGAGGGGTATATGTCCAGGTATATTAGGAGTTTTAAGATTTTTCAAAAGCCTAAAATAAAGTTCGTCAGAGTCTAGTTTCCAACGCAATAAACCGCTCGTCAAAACGACATCGGAATAAGGAGTTATGGCCATTTTAAGATAACCCTCCAAACTGCCAAATGGCTTCCGCGGGTCCTACTTGGGAAAGTTGGTTCCACCGACTTTCAAGGGGTATAAACCCCCTCCCCCCCCCCCCCCAATCATCCCCATTTTTTCATCATTTTACACTCTCATGAGTCCTAGAAACCTCCTAACACATCCCCCAAACATTTATAGCCCATTAAATCAAGAATTTAACAAGATTACACCAAACTAGTCCATGAAAGGTGATTGTTCTTGCTTCTACTTGATGTTGTAGTGAGTTTGGTCTTGAAGAAAGTTGGTGTGGCTAATGTTATTCAAGTATAAGGTATGTTCTTCATCCTATCTCTTAGGTTGAGTTGATTTGAAGGTTTAGCAAGTCTTTAAAGTGAAAATAGTTATGGAGGAAAGGTCATAAAGTGTTGTGCTGTAGTTGTTGTGTTTATGGACTGTTTTTTGAGCATGTTGTGGCCGTGTGGTTGGGCTGATTTACATGTATATGGATAGTATCTAATGTTGTTGGTGTGTTGATGAGATTATGCTCCTTGATTGGGAAGAAAGGAAGTGTATATTGTAGTTGTATGTTGAAAAACATCATGTGGGATATTTTATGGAATATTTTCCTATTGATGATGATGTTGTTGATATTAGCATTGCTATTGTTGTTGTTTTATTGGTTTTGTGATTTCAGGCTAGGGATATAAACTGGGGAGATGCTGTCCGAATTTCGGCAGATTCTAAAGAGGTTTAATTTGAAGGCTTAAGATAAGCATATGACGATAAGCCTAACAATAATATGAATTCTCTTGAATGTAGAGTTACGAGCTTGGGAGGATAAGCGTTAAATAGTTAAAGCTAAGATGACCGAAAAGGCATGTTAAGGCTAGTCCCTTTCTTTCAAAGGCATTCCTATGTTATGATTCCATACATGTTTTCATAACCTTCTTACTTCCAAAAGTTAGAAGTTCATGATTCTTAAAGCTTCTTATGATGTCAAATATGAGAATGTTTCTATGATGAACATGGTGATGATGATTCCATTTCTAAAAATTCCAAAGCTTATGATTTTAATGCTATTATGAGATTATTGAGCTTATTTCATGATTTCCTCGATTTTATTCATTATTGTTGATCTCACCTTATGATAATTGTTCCTTCAAGGTTAGATATAGCGATGATGATTATTCCATAATATAATCGGAGGTTACCGACCTTAAGTCACTCCGATAGAGTTGTAGCTTTTAATTGGGCTCTCATGCATGCTTATTTTTATGTATGATTGCATCGGGCCTAGTTGGCTGGGCAGACACCACTACGCTGGGCGTAGTGGGCTATTTATGATTACAATGTGCCTAGTTAGCCAAGCAGACACCACTATTGGACGGTGTGAGATGGTTACCCCAGACACGGGCTAATGATTATGTTATACATGGATGGGAAATGTTTTTTTTTTAAAGAAAGTTAAGCATGCATGGTATCCGCCTTATGAGGCAATTAGATGTACAGGTTATCTTTATCTCATGTTATGTTCTATATTTCTTATTATGTTGTTATTCATGCCTTACATACTCAGTACATTGCTCGTACTGACGTCCTTTCTTGTGGACGCTACGTTCATGCCCGCAGGTAGACAGGTACACGGATCTGACCCGTAGGTGATTTATCAGCGGATTGTCCGGAGCAGTCCACTTACTTCGGAGCTGCAGTCTATTGGTATTGGTCCTTATGGTCACTTGTATTCTATGTAGAGGCTCGTAGACATATGTGTATAGTTAGACATTTCATAACCCTACCGACTCATATCATTGTCCAACATTTTAATAGCCTTGTCGACTGGTGATGATGGACACAATTGTTGAAGATTATATAAAGATATGCCGTTATCTTGTGATATATGTCCTTACAGATTATGATATCCATGAGCTATCTTTATGGTCCACCCAGAAATGATTATGAGATGTATGTTAGAGGGGCTCAGTGTGTTAGTTCCAAGTGCCCGTCATGGCCCTCCGGTTGGGTCGTGACAATAGGCCTAGCTTAATGTATATTTTTTCAGGCTTGATATACTCGTTCAAATATAAAATTCCTTTGTAAACGATTAAAGAACCTACGTGTAATTTAAAGTTTCGGATAATATTGAAACGTACCAATATGAGTCAACCCGAACCCCGGGGTATGGGTATAAAATAAAACAACTTATAAAAAATGTTTACTTCACAACTTACACTTATTCCTTATACATAAAAGGAAGTTATTTATACTCGGATAATATAAATCCGAAATTACGATACCTCTATAAATAAAGGGGATATATTCTTCCAAAATACATGATATGCATGACAGTTCTTTTTGTAAGGGAAAATAAACACGAAATAAGCAGTTTAAGATATTACTCATACACTCGAATTTGATAGTCAACCGTATGGTACGGATCCTTAATACTGGGGTGCCTAACACCTTCCCTAGAGGATCATCAGAATCCTTATCTAGAGCTCTCAATTACGAAGGTTTTTTCAATGCATTTGAATAAACCCTTCAAAACTGGTTTTCCTAAATTTCAAACTAGGTGGCAACTCTTTTTCAAAACAAGTCCGAAAGAGCGTCAACGAGTTCGTAGTAGCCTTTTCGAGCCTTAAACCCGCGCAGAAAAGTGAGTTGTTACAATAAACATACATTTGATCTGGTTAAGCTTCCTAGAGACAGAAAAGCTTTGAAAAACAGGTGGGTTTTCAGGGTGAAACATGAAGATGGTAACCCAGTTCCACGGTACAAGGCTAGATTGGTTGTCAAGGGCTTTAATCAGAAAAAGAAAGTTGATTTTGATGAAATATTTTCTCCAGTTGTGAAGATGTCATCCATTCGAGTTGTTCTGGGCTTGGCTGCAAGTCTAGATTTAGAGGTTGAGCAAATGGATGTTAAAACTGCTTTTCTCTATAGTGACTTAGATGAAGAAATTTATATGGAGCAGCCAGAAGGTTTTGAAGTCAAGGGTAAAAACAATTATGTTTGCAAATTGAAGAAGAGCTTGTATGGTTTGAAACAGCTCCCAGGCAGTGGTACAGGAAGTTTGGTTCTTTTATGAGTCAACATGGCTTCAAGAAGAGTTCTTCAGATCATTGTGTTTTTGTACAAAATTTCTTTAATGGTGAGTTTATCATTCTATTTCTTTATGTTGATGACATGCTTGTTGTTGGTCATAATGCTTGCAGAATTCAGAAGTTGAAGCAAGAGTTGAATAAATCTTTTGCTATGAAAGACTTGGGACCAGCAAGACAGATTCTTGGCATGTAGATTGTTCGTGATAGAAAGGCCAAAAAGCTGTGGTTATCACAAGAGAAGTACATTCAGAAAGTACTTTGCAGGTTCAACATGGATAAAGCTAAGGTTGTCCGTACACCATTAGCTATGCACTTCAAATTGAGCATGAAGCAGTGTCCTTCTAGTGAGATGAGAAGGAAGGTATGAAGAAAGTTCCTTATGCTTCAGCCGTTGGCAGTATGATGTATGCAATGATTCGTAAAAGACCAGATATTGCTCATGTTGTTGGTATTGTTAGACATTTTCTTTCTAATATAGGAAGAGAGCATTGGAATGCTGTGAAGTGGATTACGAGATATCTTTGTGGCACTTCTAGTATGAGTTTGTGTTTTGGGATAGGAAAGCCTATTCTTTGTGGTTACACTGACTCATGTATGGCTGGAGATGTTGATACTCGCAAGTCTATTTCGGGCTACTTGATTACTTATGCAGGGGGAGCTGTGTCTTAGCAATCTAGGTTGCAAAAATGTGTTGCTCTATCTACTACAGAAGCTGAGCTTATTGCTGCCATTGAAGCTTGTAAAAAGTTGCCCTGGATGAAAAGATTTATGGAGGAATTCGACTTTGCTCAAGAGAGGTATGTGCTTTATTGCGACAGTCAAAGTGTTATTCATCTTGGTAAGAACTCTACATTTCATGGTAGGTCGAAACATATTGATGTGAGATACCATTGGATTAGAGATGTGTTGGATTCTAAGTTGCTTGAACTTGAGAAGATTCACACCGATGATAATGGTTCAGATATGTCAACTAAATCTTTGCCAAGAGGGAAGTTTGAAGAGTGTTGCATGATCGCCGAGATGGCGGTCTCCTCCATATAGTCGGGAGGGGGAGAATTGTTGGATTTTTGGGTTTTCCCTTCCTATGTGGAATTGGATTAATAAAACCCGATCCAACTTGGACCAGACCACTTTTGTCCTAAAATCCTATATATATTGGATCAACTTAGGTCTTATTTCAATAACACAAGAGTGAATTCATAGCAGTCATATAGAGAGAAAAATTGAGAGAAAGGAGGTGATTTTCAGACCAACGAAAATCAGCTACAGCAGGCCGCTTCAAACAACATTTCTCAATTTGTTAACCGTTGGATCGTTCTCAAATTTGAACTGGGGGTTCTCAACATAGGCTCTTTGATTTCAACAGTAGAGATTGAATTTTGTCATTATAGCTCTATGTTTCGAGTACGAACTGTAGCTTGTATTTGGGGGTGATTTCTCTCCTTTCTTCACTAATTTTGGTGTTATCTTTTATGTATTGTTGGTCCGTGTTTGGTGTTAATGTTGTAGCCATTTGGACAACATTATTGTAACTCTTGTTGATTATAGTGGAGCTTTTGTGGGCCGGAGGTCCCGTGGATGTTTCCTCTTCAGCTTGAAGGGGTTTTACCACGTAAATTTGGTGTCTTTTGCATTGATTTGTTTTTGCTTGCTTTGCTATTTTGTTGTTGGTATAGTTGCTGTCCAGATTTCCATTTGTGCTAGTGTTTATTGTCTTCTCTTGGTTCAAATAGTGTGGGAAGTTTTGGCTTGGATATTTCTTCCGCTGTTACCTTGTCGTGTAATTTGGTTATTGCTTGTTTCTTCCCAACAGTTTGTTGGTTAGTACCGTTATAAGAGTTCTTATCTAGAATACAATTGTAGCGAAATATTGATTGGGCTGTTTGTACCGGTTTTTAACTTGCTGGAGATGTTGGTACCTGATGGGATGTTATATCCCATTCATAGACACATCCAGTAATAAGTTCCCCTCATGCATTTTTCAAGAAATGTGGAAAGAAAGTGTGGATGTTTTGAAAGTAGTTATCTGGCCTTACAATGTATTCAGTTCAAATCATTGCAGTTTTTTGTATTCTTAGTGTAATTTGAAGATGCCCAGAATGTAAACATTCTTTTGGATTTTCTTAACTGTCTATAGACATGAGAGGTAAAAATCATTTTGTAGAGATTTAAGAAATCCTATTTGTTGTACATATCTTTTGAAAATGGAAACATGACAAGATTATGGTGAAGAACCCGCATAACCAGCAGTTTAGCATGTGTTCTGTAGCAAATACAACAACAATAACATACTCAGTGTGATCTCATAAGTGGGGTCTAGGGAGGTTAGGATGTATGCAGACCTTAACTCTACCTTTGTGAGGCAGAGAGGCTATTTCCAAAAAAAAAACTCTCGGCTCGTAAGAAAGAAAATTAAAAGAAAAGAACGAAAATAGAAAAAAGGAAAATAAAGGAAAAGGAATTCGACACAAACACAAACTATGACAGCAAAAGAGTAAGATACAAAGCAAAAGCACAATAGATAGTGATACACCTCGAAGAATAGACAACTACCTGATTACTAAATAATACTACTACTAAGAATACGTGTAGAGGGGGATAGCCACTACCTCTCCCACCTACAATGTGACATCACTCGACTACCTACTACCCTTCTACCCTATTAATCTTCGACCTCCACACTTTCCTATCTAGGGTCATGTCCTCAGTAAGCTGAAGTTGTGTCATGTCCTGTCTAATCACCACCCCCTAACTTTTCTTCGGCTTATCTCTATGTCTCCTAACTCCTGTGACCTCTCACACCTCCTTACTAGCATATTCATCTTTTGGACGTACGCGTTCTTGACTGGCCAACACTCTACTCCATACAACAAAGTTACGTTGGTCTAACCACCCTCTGTAGAACTTACCTTTAAGCCTTGGTAACACATTCTTATCACACAAAATCCGGAAAGCGAGCCTCCATTTCACCCACCCCGCTCCAATACAATGTGCGACATCCTTATCAATCTCCCCTTTTCCCTGAATTATGGACCCAAGATAATTGAAGCTTCCCCTCTTGGATATGACTTGGTCATCAATATTCACTTCCACTTCCACCTCACGCGTTAAGTCACTAACCTTACACTCCAGGTGTTTTATAGCAAAATGCATATATGATTCTTCTTAGCTTTACAAGCATGGACTATTAACATATTTTCATAGATTCTTACATGCTTTCGTCTGTAAGTGTTATACCCCATTTTAATCGGGTCAAAGCGTAGTACAACATATTGGTGATTCCTAATTATTTAACTTAAGGAGTCGCCACCTAATTAACGGTGAATTAGAACACCTATTTATTAATTAAATAAATGCTTAAAATTAACTCCGATTAATGAACTACTTAACTAATGTGATTCTAGGTAAGGGTTCTTAGTTATCCTAAAGGGAGGGGGTTAAGCATCCTTTAAGATCCGTTAACTACGGTTAACCGGCCAAACTTAGGTTGAATAATGTAGGATCTAAATATTTATGGAAATAGCATTTAGATACTCTAAGCATTTAAGAAAAATAACTTATAATTAACAAGTGTAAAATATTATTACATGAATACTACTCGTCAAATTTAAAATTTCGCTAAGGGAAAAGGAAAAAAAAATCTCTACAAGTTGCTGGGATTTTTCTGATGACCAAATAGAGAGAAAATTGACATGAGCCTTCATTGTTCTAAAAATACATTTGAGCAGTTTAAAAAATGTTATGGAACCAAAATGATTTAAAAAAATAAAAAAAAAAGTTGCTGGCTTAAAACATAGGCAAGTCTCCAAAGAGGTTCTTATCCTTTGAAAATCTCTCACAACCATAAGTGGCACTTTTAATCCACCTACTCCAAAGCTACATTTTTTTTAGCAAACAGTAACATAAGATTTGAGAAATACAAAGTTCAAATATTGCTCTAACATTTCAACGGGTATAGGACTGCTTCAAAAACTGTTGCCAAGTTCGTTATCTTAAATTCTCATATAATATTACTACTCTTTTTAAGTGATGATAGTATTACCTTACTAATAATCATGAATAGGAGGTAGTCTAAATGATAAAATTAAAACCTGTGTATTAACTGCTATAAATTTATCCTAAAATTCCAAAACTGGGATAAACCCAAACATACACAAGTCAACAAAAATAATGAAAATAGAATGACCGGTAGATGAAAGATTGTCATGGGAGGCCCGAAGCGAAAGTTGCTCGTTCCTCTTGGAGATTCGATGCACTTAAAAGAAACTCTGCGGAATTGACTCCATGCTCGGATAATAGGAGAGACTTGGGTTAAGACTTCGAGTTTTGAGAGAGTCCCGAATTAAGACTTCATTTGCTCCAAAGTGTACATGTAAAAGAAGGGGATATAAAGAAGATTAGCGGGCAGTCCCGATTGATAAAAAACATATAATATATGTCACTAAAATACAATTACATTTGATGCGGTAACATTCTTAAGTAAATTGACCATCGTATTTTACTTCAAGTCCTGGACCATTAATGTTCAACAAACTTAATTCAAGTCCCATAATCAATTAACATTTCGCTAGCTAATTTGATATACCTCTTCCTATAACTATGTAAGAGATGCTATAAGTCATAATGTTAACACAAAATAATCCCCATGTTCATGCTCTCTTTTATCAAATGATGGTATTTTAGCTTAAACAGGTTCATGAAAAGAGGACTTTAAATGCAAGGATCCAGAGAGAGCATGGTATAATAAACTAAAATCATGATATGTAAAAAACTTTCGAGCACAAAAGGGTATAAACAGAATTCTCATAGTTTTTTGAAACTCAAAATATGTTTTATGAGATATGAATAATATAAGGACATAGGCTACACAAAAGTTTCACAAAGGAAATTACCATATCCATATTTGAAGACTTAGGCACAAGACAACACAGAAGAATTCATGTTCGTGAAATATTACACTAGGTGAAACAAGAAGCATGTAGAGGAAATTCCTACATCAATATCTTGAATACAAAACATATGCTTATGAAAATTTAATATTTTTATCAACAAGACAGCGAACACTGAATATAAGCTCCAACATTATTCGAGACAAGAGGCATCCCTAAATCAGTGCTTCCTAATCACACAGAAAATGACATTCCTCGACCAAAATTAAACAATGGATTTTAGATACTAAAAGCACTCGTTAAATGCAAAAGAAAATAAAATACATTCAGGTTTTACATCTTAAATATAAAACAAAAACGAGATTAAAAGAACCAGACTAACCTTTTTTGGATGCAATGAACTGGGGTGCGGGGTCTTAGATCCGACGCAATCCGACCTTCCTCACAAACAAAACAGCACGATTAAATCCAAGTAAATCTCCTCCACGGCTAAAACTGGACAGAGATCTGAGAAGAAAAAAAAGAAAGAAGTGATTTTTCAAGCTAGTATTTTGAAGGATAAGCTAGTATGAAACAGAGGATTTGGAAGTTTGGAGGGGGAGAGGCGGCAGCCAAAACTTGGTCCAAATGGACTGTAAATGCTAGTATTTATAGGATGAACTTAGGTCTTGCTAGGGTTCAAAGATTTGGGCGGGATTTCTTGGTCAAAGCTCCATTCAAAATCCAAACGTTAGGATTTTTGTATGGATATGCAGTCATACATCAGAAAAGAGAAGGAGGAAGACAAAAAGCAATTAAAGCTTTGAACTCAAGAAAACGAAAGATAACAATAATCTAAGTTCAACCCACCTATCCGAATTCAAGCTTTGCTAGAAATGGTGAGGCCTTTTATAGCTTAGAGGAAGAGGAGAATTGGATTTTCTCAAATATGGAAGAAGAGAGAAGATGAGGCGGCCTATTGGAGAATGAGGAATAAACCCTAGCTGTGTATATTCATTCGGGGGGGGGGGGTATTTAGGGTATTTTACGTGATTAAGTTGAGGATAAAATGGGTAATTCAACATATTTAGTTATGAAGAGGGCTGAGGGCTGAGTTCTTGGGTTTATTAGGTGGGCTGCTGAAAGGGAAGACTTGGGTCATTTGGGCTGCTTATTTTGGGCTTCAAGTTGGCTGAAGTTGTGGGCCTTTTATCCTTCTTCTTTCGAATTTCTTTGAGCTTCATAATTGAATAAAAACATACTTTTAACCATATTAGATAATAGGCAAAATACATCAAAACACTCCTGAACTATATCCGAAATGTCGATATCACACCTAAACTATACGAGTGACCTATTACACACCTTAACTTGTTAAAAGTGAATTAAATTACCCCTCCACAGACCAAAACTCAGGCGCGTATTTGTTCACATTTTTTAGCGCGTTGGAGCTGTAAAAAGGGTCATTATAATTTTAAAAAAAATGAAAAATAACTTGATAAATCCTAATTAATAATACAGTTCAAACAAATTTTCACCCACCCCACATTTACTTCACCCACCCCACATTGACTTCACCCACCCACATTTACCCATACCCATTTAGAACCCTAACTCCCACTCCCCTAAATTTGCTGAAGAACACGCCCAAATCGGAGCTCAAGACCAGTTGTTTTTGAATCAAAGGTAACTAAATTTAACTTTATTTAGCTTGTTCTACTGTATAAGCTCAAGTATTGTTGTATTTCGCAGCAGTAAAAATCGCTCGGATTTACCCTTTTTTTGTTTTTGGTTGCATTTGTCTGTACTCTTTCATTTCGCAGCTGTACTCTTTCATTTCGTACTCTTGCATTTGTCTGGTTAATTTGATTTTTTTTTCTCTTTTCTGTTAAAGATTGTTATACAATGGCTAAAATAGGCTTAAGTAAGTTTTGTAAGCAAGAGGATGATCATGAGTTGAAGGATGTGCGATGCAAACATGAATTTCTTTTGCCATTGTTGACTTCTTGGACCCCAAGGAACCCTGGTAGAAGATATTGGAGTTGTCCATATTATGGTGTAAGTGAAATTTATTTCAAAAATTGAACTTTGAAGAAGTGAATTTGCCTTTCAAATATTGGACTTTGAAGAGTTGAAAGACTGATTTTTTTTATTGATTTTATTACATTTTAGGGTGCTAGATCATGCGATTTTTATCTTTGGAAGGATGCTGACATTGATCCAAGATCCAAATTTGTTATTCCTAAATTGGTGGGAAGAATTGGTGAACTTGAAGCATCATTGGAGGCTTTTGGAAAATATGATTACAAGCCTTCTCCGTCAACAAACTCCGTGGAAAGCAAAATTGACATGAACAACATAGAAATTCAACTAGAAAATTTTGGAGAAGACATTAAGAAGATGAAGGAAAAAGAGAAGAAGTGGAAGAGCAAGTTGGCTAAGTCCAAGAAAAGGGAGAAAGTTCTTTTGATTTCGTTATTGTGTATTTCTATTGTAGTAGTAAGTTTTCTATTTCAAAATTTTTTTTTTAGAGGTGTTTCAATGAAGTTTCCCTAAGCTCTTGTTGTAGTTTGGCATGTCGTTAGCGGGGTTGAACTTGTTAGTGTTGGCATTTTGTGAAATGAAATGGCAATGTTGGCTGTAATGTTGTTGTTGTGTAATTCTTAGTCTTGTGCAATTGCTTTGCAAAATTAGTAAGTATAAGGCATAAAACAGTGACAAAATTTCATTTAACATTGAAAGAACTTTCATTAATCGAAGGCATAAAACATGAAAAGAAATAAAGAGACCTATTCTATAATTACGATCTCCGGTGCCTTCTTATTATCGAAGAAGCATATGCGCCCGCTGACCTCGCAAGCTTGAAATTCCAAAACATTTTCTCTTTGCAGTCTGTTGTCATCAACAAACACCTTCCATCCTTGGCAAAGACGCTTATATGCACCCACTTTATATTGCATATAGTAGGCGTGAGCATTGTGAAGAACAACCGCTTCACGGTCATGGTTTGGAAGGAATTGAAAAGTATAGGAAGGAAATATGAAGTCATCCTTGTCAACGTATGATTTTGTTAACTTCTTCTCAAATGTCGTTAGGATGGTAGTCATTTTTGGTTTGAGGGGTTGCAATGAGAATTAGTGAAAGAACTATGATTAAATAAGAATTGGGTGAAGCATTAACCACCAACCACCTCACTTAAAGAAGCCAAAGGAAATGGTCAAAATCTTGAATTCTGAAAACAGATTACAATGACTTCAAAAAGTGTACCAACACTTGACCAAAACTGAACAAAATCAGTGCCATTCAACCCAACAATTAAGGCTAACAAAACTGCCAACGATAAAATCAAACAAAACAGCTTATTACTGCCAATTCAAGTGCAGTCACAGCTGCATACCCATTGATCAAAAGAGAGTGACTTTACATAAGACAAGAACTAACGTTAAATGCAGTCACAGCTGCCAATTCAAGTGTAGTCACAGCTGTCAATTCAAGTGCAGTCACAGCTGCCCAAAACAAACTTAAATGCAGTCATATCTACCAAACCACTACATATAGTTAAGGCAAAATACATCAAATCACAACTTAAACTATACCCAAAATATAGATTTAATATATTTTGCCTGTAGTTAACCCTAACCAAATGCAGTCCCAGCTGCCAAAATAAAGTTTTTAAAAAACTACATAAACAAATTCACAAAGCAGTCACAGCTGCCAAAAACAATCAGTAAAGCTAGAATGGTCAAATTCACAAGGCAATGGTGCTGCCTTGGCTCATTTGTACAGCTTTAGTCCTGGTTTGACTCTGCTTTTTGTTCCTTCCTTGTTGAAGCTGCCTGGAGGTCATAGCTTGTCTTCCTTGCCATTTCACACCACCACTTGCTTTGTGCTGCAATTCACCAGTGACAACTGCACTAGATTTGATGTTTCGAACCCTTTCACTAGGCAATCCAGGCTGCTCAAATGAATAGAACTACTTGTTAGTGGTACTTAATTTCAAAAAATGTTATTTAATTGTTAAACATAGAACAGTCTTACATTGATGATAGTTTCTCCACTTTGTGTGTGCAACACTCCCATTCTAACCATCTTTGGCCTTTTAGTAGCAACACTCTACAAATTATACCAAAATATTAGCAACTAGTTCAACACTGAACTGTACATGAAGTATGTGAAATTATTTACCTTTTCAGTTGATCCCTTTGACCTACCCCTTCCTCTACCAGTTGGAGCAAGTGCCTTTCTTGGGCCAGAACCTGAACTTGGGCCAGCAGAAGCACTTGCACTTGGGCCAGCAGTTGTAGGCTCTCTAAGACATTTCCTTTTATTATGACCTGGGGTATGACACTTACTGCGTCATTTCAACCCCCCTTTTGGAGAGTTTTCCTGTTTTTTTGGGTTCACTTGCCTCTTTCCTCCTAACAGTCTTAGGCCTGCCTGGCATCTTCCTCACTTTAGGTGGTATAACAGTAGGATTTGTGGATGGTGGCCACATCTTCAAGTTCAGAACTGTTTGAATAAAGTAGCTATATGTCTTCATATAGGTATCTCTAGAATACCACTGAGAAATGTAATCCATTGGGTTCAACCTCTTGTGGTGAAGAGCAGCAATTGCATGAGGACATGGGATGCCTTTCAACATCCATGCTCTACAAGAATAAGTTTGTCTAGGCAGATCCACAACATGTCTAAAATGACCTTCAAGAACCTCATACCCTGTATCAGAATTCCATTCAATACTGCATTTCATAGACCTTGCAGTATGCTCTGTCAGAACTTTCAATGCCATTGGAGAAAAGTCATGAATCCAACTGTCACAAAACTCCCTCATCTGTCCTACTCTCTTCATCATTTTGACTCTTATTTCTTCAAGTATAGTTATTACAGTCTTGTGCCTTGTAGCCAGTATCCAAGAGTTGAAACATTCAGCCATGTTGTTGTCTATAATGCCACACTTTGTGGTATATTTCATGTAAACCTTGCTCCACCTTTCAGGGTTGTAGTACATCAACTTATCAAGACATTTTTCTCCCAAAAGTTTCATGTAGTCTAAGTTCTCATTCAGCTGAGACTCAAAAGTTGACTTTGCACACCTCTAGAAGCAATTCTTCTTCTCAAGGCCTATGTATTTTTGGGACCAATTGGCTAAAACATGCCTAGCACACATTCTATGTTCAACATTGGACAGCTACTCTTTTATGGTACTTTCAAGACCCTGTGAGGAATAAAAAACAGACAGTTAGTAAAGTAAAAGAACAAAACTTCCAAGAGTTATGAAATGGAGTGAATTCAACACTTAAATCTTACCTTCTGCATATCTGTTATAACAGCAATGTCTGTCTCATCTCCCAGCTGAAGATCTTCCTTTAAAATTCTAATAAACCAAGTCCAATTGTGCTTGTTCTCAACCTCAACTACTGCACAGGCCAGTGGCATCATCTGATTGTTTCTATCTTTACAAACAGCAACAAGTAATTGACCTTTTGAGATTCCCTTTAAAAAGCAACCATCCAAACCAATGCACTTCCTACAACCAGCTAAGTATGACTTCTTCATTGCATCAAAACATATGTAGAATCCTCTAAACATTTTTTTTCCACCTTCAAATGTCTCATCACTAAGCCTAACTACACATGTACTACCTGGATTTGATCTTAACAACTCATCCCTATAATCTAAAATCCTCCCAAACTCCAAAACATGGTCACCCATCAACTCAGTTAAAACCTTTTTTCTTGCTCTTCTACACACAGTTCTACCAACATAAAGATCCAACTTCTTCTTAATGAGCTGCTGAAACTCAAAAATCCTAATGTTTGGTTATTCCTTTATTCTCTCATTATAGTGACTAGATAAGAATTTGGTATTGCAAAGCTTGTTCCTATTGGTAGGGTCACACATGTGAATTGGATTATAGGTCTTCACCACAAAGTTGTTAGTCCTAGAGTCAAGACTAGCAAATAAAAGCCAAGGACAACCCTCTACACACCTAACCCTTACCCTTGTAAGTTCATTAATACATTTTCAATGGCAACATGCTCATGGACTGCATACTTGGTAACTGCAGTTCTAAATTCATTAACACTTTCAAATTGGAGGCCTGTTTCCCACACTATTTTGTTGGAGGTTTTATCAAACACAACTCTGTTTGTCACCTTCCTTCTTTTTGCTTTTACTCTCTGTTCAACTACTCCTTCATCATCATCAGATATGTCATCTGGATCAGTCTCAAAACTGGCAGCTTCATCTGAGGGGTAATAAGGCTCATCACCAGCCAACTTACCTTCCATGGTGTCTCTATTAGCACCTTCAGATTCATCATACCCCACATCTGGCCCTTTTAGTCCTGAACCTAACTTAACATGCTCAGGAACAGGAGCTCTTTCACCCCTCTTCTTTTTTTTTCTTTTTCCAGCTCTCTCTTCCTCCCTAAAACCCCTTAGCTCCTCATCTACATCACTCTCACTATGTACTTCTCCTTCATCAAACAATCCATCTAGGTATGAATCTAAATCACTACCAGTTTCAGAAAAATCAGGGACGTTTGTGAAGATTCAACAGTGGTATAAGGGGCAGGAATAGATTCATTAGTAGTAGTAGGGGCAGGATTTGATGCAGCAGCAGTAGTGCTAGGGGCAGGATTTGGTTCAGTAGTAGTATTAGGGGTAGGATTTGATGCAGCAGTAGTAGTATTAGAAGCAGTTGGAGGAGTACAAGGGACAGAAATTGGAGAGTTAGGTTGGAGAGGGGCAGTATTTTGAGTTGGTTCAAAAGGAGGTTCATTGAATGGCTCTAAATCAGCATCAAAAGATGGAACACCACTACCCCCAATGTCTTGACCAGTCACTTTATCAAAAGAAACATCACTTTCCCCCTCCACATAGGTTACATATTCTAATAAGGGTGGGACCACTAGGGGCTCTTCAACCATGTGACACACAAAAGCCTCCAAAATATCCCCATCCCCCAAACATGCAACAACTCGGGTTGTATCCCTATCACATTTGATTTCTACCAATACCACACTATCGACAAATTTAACATAAATGGTGCATTTACCAGGGTCATACCCTAATTCTTTCACACAATCAAGCAATTCAAAGTAACAAAACCTATCTAAATCCACACATGTAAATTCAGTTACTTGTCCACCAATGTGGGGTTTTTTGCCAGTCGTTAAATTACCACCATGGTAAAATCGCAAAGTAATCAGTTCATAAGACATATTTCGACCTGAAAACAGTACAAATACTTCAATTTCATAGTCAATGAAATACACAACAACCAAATCGACATTTACATATTCAAGCATTTACCCAGTCATTTACACTGTAAATTTGCAGAAAAATTAAAGACGCAAAAAAACCCCTAGTTCTAATCGCACAATACAGAAACAAAATGAGACAATGGACTAAACTATATATATATATTATAGTAGCTATTTATAAAGCGTAAAACTAGAATAGTATTTCTACTTGATTAAGTAAATGAACACGAGGAGCCTTAAAGATGATGAAAAACAAGAAAAATAATAATATTAATAACACTAATAGTAATAACAATAACGATGATGATGATGACGATGATGATGATGACGATGATGATGATGATGATGATAGTAATTGAGTTACTAATAGTAGCGACGATACAATATTTGATTAATTACCAACTTAGAATCTCGAGGAAATAAATTGGAAGAAATAAGGGTCAAAATTGGGTGTCAACAGTAAGAACTGAGAAACAGCTTGGGGAAAAGTAAGAGTTATCTGACTTTTGAGGGTTTAGTGAGGCATGCTTTACAGGATATTTGCACCAACATAAATTGATTATAGATTAGGCTATCGGAACTAGCTCGCTTCATGATCTTGTGCATGATTTTAGTTTGGAAAAAGCTAGAAAGGAAAGTTTGTTTGACTTGATAAGTCCAACGTTCCATCTTCTTCAGATCTGATGGCTCATGGTGACCATTTATTATGATCAGTTGGATGAAAATTCGGCTCTGTTGAATCCAGAAAAGAAAACACCTTACGTTAAATGCCTCCTCTCTTTGAAGGTATATAGGAATCACTATCATCTTTCCTACGAGTGTCACCTAAGACACTTGAGGCTTCTTACAAGGTTGGAGCTGCACCAAATAAGTTTGACAGATTCTTTGCTGAATGAAATAGGGCATGCTTGCTCATTTGAGGTGCTAATTTGACATTCAGCCGTAGGCAAAAGCTCTCCCTCCATCATTTACAAACCTCTGGAATCTAGAAACTCTTGTGGTGAATAACAGGGGATCAAACATGGGACTATCACATGTGAGCATCATTAACTGTTCTGTCTTTGGTTCGCATATTGATGAACCAACAATGTTAGAAGAGGACTTAAAGTTCGAGAATTTGAGATTATTACGTTGGGTCGACCTTTCCTATTCAGAAGAGAAAGAGGATCTTTTCAAAAGGTTTCCCAATCTTCGAAGCCTTATATTCAACATTATATTAAAGAACCAAGTCATTGTTCGGCAGAGCAGATTTATTTTCTTAGATTGGATGTCCTAAATGACCGTGAAAAATTTGTTGCGCTTGGCCCAGTGATTGTGCACATGGACATCAGTGTGATTTTCACTTCCCTTTGATCTTGGAAAAACTGCAGTTTGACAAAATAACAAATATATAATGAGACAGCTAAATTTGAATCAGCTCGCATATAATTTAATCTGTAAAAGTAACGATGTAGTTTAACCTCATGAACATCATATATTCATATTGCATTATTATTTGTGCAAGATCATGCTTATGTCGTTTTTGCCTCACATACATAGCAATTGATACATAAACTCTTTGAATATCCAACTGATGCAACATTCTTTTTATCTCTCAGAAACCAACAAAAGGGTTAAAATTTACATATGTCAATGAACATCATCCATTATAACAATAAAGTCATAAAACTATTGTTTGCCACATTAAAGTAATTAAATTTAGCCATTATAACGGTAAAGGCTTTACCTACTATAACTATTGTGCATACATCTTAATTCTTAAGTATAAATAATAGAGATTTCTTGAATGTAGCTTGCTTAGCAGAAAATAGAGGTTTTCCAAACTAATTCTCTACTCTTGTTTGCACCGGAGTTACAATTATATGAAAAGAGTAATACTAACAAAAACGTCACTTTTGGCCCTGTATAGTTCTTGAACCATTAACGAAGTTCCACTAAACATTAACCTTAGAAAGTAATTTGAACATAAAACTCGAATTCCTTGGATCCCAATATAGCCCAATTTCATCGCCAACATATAGCCCAATTTCATCGCCAACGCTCAATCTGCGATCATTGAACAATTTTATGCACGATAGAGAATAGTTGTCATCACACAACTTCATAAAGAAAACACTTCCGCCTTCATACTTCTTAGGGTCATTCTCCTCAGTTACATCCCACACATCAACACACAACCCATACATGTTCACCAAACTTTGAGCCGTGCTCAAGTTCCAATATCGAAGAATGTACTCAAACGTCTCGAAAAATGGAATCACAAGCTTTCCACGTACGACCTCGTCATGGGTAATCTTTTTCTTGATCTTCCGTGGGTTTTTCAGATCAATTATCAGAGCAGGGTATATGTCCCTTATCCCTATTAGTTCTCGAGTCACTCCCCATGGAGTGTTGTTGACTTCGCATGCTTCTTCTTCGGCTTTTGATGGGATGAATTTGTAAGAGAATGTCTTCTTCATGCTAATCAAAGGCTTTTGATCAGCCATTGAAAAATATTGATACACTGAAAAATAGGTAGTAACACCACTATTTATAACAGTGCAAAACCTATTTTGAACAGGAACTAGTAAACCTATTTCCATATGGATTTAACTACAAAACCTATTTAAACATTAACTAAAGAAACTAGGAAATATCAAATCCTATACAAATTCGGTTTTCAACACACGTTAATCAAAGGGTTTAATTTAAGTCATTGACGAAACTATTAATGCTGAAATATTAGAAGAGAGATCAATTTGGAAATTAGGGAAATAATTTGAGCGGGAAAAAGAAAAAAAAATTCTTGTTAAAACTGATTTCTGAACAATTAATACACTTGTGCATCTATTTTATAGGCTGAACTATCGAAAACGGCTTGACAAAACGGATGCTTTCTTCAATTTGGTTTGATTTGGTGCCAAGTTTTGTCTAAATAACATTATATTTTTTAATTATTATGTAAGCAAAAATTTAAAATGCGTGTATCCTGTGTAGTTTTTCATATCATAATGATAAAGTATACACATTTGTGTGTGTATATCTTATTATTTTTTTTAACAATTCCACTCTCAAATACTTGCTGCCACTATTTTCTTCATTTGCCACTAGAAGGCAACTAAACCCCTAGTTAATCACACAAAAAGTCATTAAACTTGAAATCTAATTGCACGAAAATCAGGATACTAATTTTTCAAATTATAAAACCACGTAACTTTCACTAAATGTCATATAATATCAATTTGGCAAAAAACATATGTTGACCAACTTGATCGAAACTGTCACGTCTCAAACAGACGTGAGTGGCACCCACGCTAGTCCTATAGTGGGCGAACCAATTCCTTAACCCATTATCAAGCTAATTTCAATCACTTAAATCAATTATCAAACATTAATCACGAGTAAATGATAAAATACTCTAACAATAATATAATAAATAACAAGTGCGGAAATCTAGCTATTATATCACCAAAATCTGAAAGTCATCGTACAAGGACTCTAGCCAATAATGTCTAAAGAGAACAAATAACTGTCGAAAATAAACATAATGTCTAGGATGAAAATAGACATCTGAAATAAGAAAAGATCTTCAGGCAGCATGACACGGATAGGAGTTCACCCTCTGATCTTATGTCACGCCCCAAAACCCACCCTGGACATAACACGCATCCGATGCTATGAACAACACCGGAAGCACCTTATAAATAATTAAACAACAAGTCCTTTCTAATAATCTTTCATTAATAGTTTAAGAGACGTTATAAATAACTAATTAAAGATCATGGTCATAAATTATGAAATAAAAATCAGCGGAAGTCTTATTCAAAGTTTAAATTAAAACGTGGCAACATGCCTCCATAAAACATAAGAGATCCAAGACGCTACCCACAAGTTTATAACTATCTATGGAGCTTCTAAGAAAATAAACTAACTCAGGACACAGTCTAAAACTGCTAAGAGGTAATAATTGACTCAATGAAAACCCACGAACAAATGTGTGGGCTCACCAATAATCTAGAAAGAAACAAGTACTCCTAATCTGCGAGATCTGTCTGTACCTACTCTTCTTCGTTACCTAACACACCATCAAAACTAACAATGGTATTCCTGAGAACTGAGTACTCCGTAAGTGTCTCCGGGACAATAATTAATATAATAAAATAATATAATAAGGATCAGTAAAGCAGTGTCAATAAAAGCAGTTTAAATTAAGAGATAGAATAAATCTCCAAAACTCAGTAACACCATTAATGAAAACCGTTAAAGAAGAAATAAATCGATTTCAACTCGTTATGTCATTTATCACATTTAAGTCTTTCAATGAATTCAAGATCATCAAAAAGCCACTCACAGGCAACCAAAGTATCACACATGCCAATACAGGCCCAAATCAACATAACGAAGGGACAACCATTTAAGGTTTGCTAAACCGCATAGAAGCACCACATCGAGGTTTGTCACCCTCGACGGCTATCCTTCCTCCCGAATAGCTAAGAAAAACCACATCAGGGTTATGAACCCTCGATAACCACTCTTCCGCCCGAATGGCTAGGCCTGAACCACACCGGAGCTATCGACCCTCGATGGTCACTCTTCCTCCCGAATGGCTAGGCAAACTCCACTAGGATCCATAGTGACTACCCTTCCTCCCGAGTAGCTAGGCCAAACACAAACCATATAAATCATGGAAAAAGAGCTGAATCACTCAAATCATGGCATGGAAGCCGAATCACAAGTCATATCATGACGATCACATTATTCATTAAGGATTATGTTCATCATCCCATTATAGGGGTACATCAAGCCATTTCAGTCTTAGAAACCAGGTTCATTTCTTTAAACAGGTTTCAAGTTCAACACAATCCATTAAAGAGCATTCACGTGAACAGGCAAGCTTTTCAATTATCAAGCGCAAACATCCCTTACGAGGTAATTCAAGTTCTAGTACCAAAGTTTTATATATCAATTTTCAATAGTCCTCTAGAGAGGAAAACAATCATGAATATAATATATATATAGTACAAACATGGTTCAATGTGGGCTTATTCCTCACACACACAAACCACAACCAAAGAGTTCATAAAAACCGTTCAAAAGAGTATGTTCAAAGAGACACACAAATCACCTTCATAGTCAAAAGGATTTTTTTAAAAGAGACATACATCAAAAAAAGGTTTTCAAAAGAGACATACATCAAAGAAGGTTTTCAAAATAGACATACCTCAAATCCCACTCAAACGTACTTCCCAAGATTCAATAATCACACTACAATGGTTTTTAGATGAGAAAGATTAGAACTTTTGTTTAAGTTTTCTTGGAATTTCGAAAACTAGGGTTTTTCGTAAACCTTAAAAACGGGTTCTTGAACCCTTTCATGAATCACTAATGGATTCCCACCTTTTAGAACTTCTACTCTAACCCATTACTTCATTAATACTAGGAAAATTCAGAAACTTTACCTCTTAGACGAATTTCACATGCCCATATCTTCTTCCTCTTGAGAATTCAAGAACTTAGGGTTTTAGAGAGATGATATACTATCAAGAAAGGATGGATATAGTGTGGGAATGATCAAGATTGAGTGAGGACTCACCTTAGGTTAGAGAGACTTCCTAGGGTTCTTTTCATCAGAAATATTGATTTAAAATGAAGTGGGAAATAACACAACGAAGTAGGACTTAAAGAAAATTCGAAAACAGAAAATATTCCCTGGGCTGAGCCTGCGTCGCAGGTTCAATACCTGATCTTGGATCCATGTTAGCCACGCGACACAGATCTAGCACCTGATCATTTTTGGTCTGCAGCTAGATTATTGCGTGCACGCCGGGTCCGCAACGCACGCCCAACACATTTTTTTTTCGACAATCGATATTTGCTCAGTAAAATGATCATAAATCCCTGTACATAGCTCCGTTTGAGCCCCAATTTTATATGGTTGGAAAGGTATCTTAGAGACCTACAACTTTCATGTTTTAAGTTTTCTCAAATTCCCAACGCAAATACCCTAAAACTGGCCATAAGTGCAGACTGTCTTAGATTTAGACAAATTTAGAAGCCCTTAAGAACTCCACTTTTTGGTTTGACTTCAAAACGACAGTTTATCACCCGAATTCATCCCCAATGGATTCATATAGCCAAAATATCATCTTAATACTATTTTTTACACATTCACACCTAACTCAGATTTACGGTGTGTTACATCTTGGTAATGAATAACGTCAACTAGATGCGAGGTCTGGAAGACGTCTGTGGCTCAAAATCAGCACTCACAAAAAAAGTGCAGCAAGTGTAAGTCACTACAAACAACACGTACTGGTAGGTATCATAGGCCGACTAAGATTAGTATCATGCATACATACATAAAATAAATGGAATAGGCAGACATGCACAACCAACATGAAAACACAACAAGTATCCTCGAACATTCCTCACTTAGAACCCAATCACCAATCATCAACAAAGAACACCGCTAGACAGGGCAAATATAATGCAATCAATGATAAAATCTCTCATGTCTGTACACACATGCTAAATGGTAATGTTTTCCCCAAATGGCCATGACCTGCAGGGGACCTATGGTGTCCATGTACCACTCGTTCCGGAGTGGACCTCGAACCACGAGCTCATAACTAGGCTACATCATCACCCCCTGTCAAATGTGCCTTAAGAGATGTATATGTCCCATCCCAATCATCATCAATAAGCCTCATAATCACATCACAAGAATATTTCAAGAATATGTATCTAGTCAACACCAATGAAGTATAATCAAATATCACAAGTCACAATAAGACTCATAAATAATCTCCTCAATGATAATAGAATATGTAGCTATCTCTTTCATCTATGAAGGGTATATATTAACACCTCCCTTTCAACGGTCTCAAGAATACAATTCAAGTTTTATCAACCTCAACAATGAAGAATTACTTCACACAATTTAATTATACAACTAACAAAGATCACCCAAACTCCATGTCCGAAGACCTAGACATGCTTTCTCCCATAAATTCTACGACATATACAATCAACTAATCAAAGTCTAACTCGAGTAAACCATAACCTACCTCAAACGGATTTGAGCAATGGAATCACTTCGCAACAACCTTTTCCTTTCGTAATGCCTCCGAACGTTCAAAGTCCAGAAAGCATAACGCTAGGTAAGTAATGGATTATTAACTCAATAATAACAATTTGGGGAAGACAACCCCTCTACTTCTACCCTTAATCAATGGTTCACTTTCTTTAGGAACTTATTCATCCTAATTCTAGTCTCAACAATCATAGTAACTCCATTTATGTGTTCTATAATCAATTCAACCACACAAAATCTGATTTTAGCCAAAGTTTTCATTTTTATTGGAACCCCAGGTCTCAACAAGAAATTTCCATAATTGAATATGTAGTTCTCATCCTAGGAAGTGATAATCTCTACTCTTATATGACTAAACAACATTAAATACCAATAAACAATAATCCATTAGTATTCTAGGGTGTTCTTGGTGTTTGTGTTCTACCCTTCAATTCCCATTAATGGTCTTTTGATTGAAGCAAGAATCTAATATGAACATTAAGCGAAGAAAGTTAGTGATCAGGGCTTACCTTTGATGGAGAATAGTATCCTAGCCTTAGAAATTCACTTCTATGCTCCTGGGAACTGTTTTGGGGGTTATGAGAAGTGTGAGCACAAAATAACTACTTAAACTCGTCATTAGACTTAAGTGATCTTCGTTGTAGCGACCCAAGTCTCACTGCAACAGACTTGTTGCAGCAAACGGGTCCTTCGCTGCAACGAACACTGGGATTTTCCCACCCTTCGTTGCAGCGAACCAAGTCTTCGCTGCAACGAGGCGTTGTGAACTAGTGAGCACGGAAATTCCAACAGTTTTATACTTAGTCTCTCAAAATCATTCTAAGGCCCTATGAACACAAGCCAACAACCAAACCAAGTTAAAAAAACACATCACAGAGTCACTTACAAGTCACAAAACGCAACATACAACACAACCAAATTTTTTAGTCCTCTCATTTCTAGCCTCAGGGAAGTACTAGCAAGGATAGAATGGTCAAAGCACACATAACGACCAAGCGGGTCGTTATAGAAACTTATCCTTATAATGAACTTCTTAAAACTTAGTTTAAACTATAATCCTGTATGTATTGGTACTTGTATCAACAAGCTACCTTCTCTAAGGTTGATAGTTATTGAGAGTGGCGTTGGTTTATATGTGTGGTTTCCTTTATGTCCTCTAGCAATCATAAGTTTTATTTTTGAAATCTGTATAAAAATAACGTGCCTAATTAATATATACATGTAATAAGATATCAGAAAATATATTTATTACCTTACGTGAGATATTAGTAGCGAAGTTAGAAATTAATATAAGGGAATTCAAAAAAATACTAGATGTCACAGTATAAATATATTTATTATTATGTACTTGCTTTCAAACTTATGTCTTTTATTTAATAAATCAGAAACTTGTATGCTTTTGCGTTGAATTAAGAGGTTGGGTAATTAATTAGGTGCCATCGCGACTTAGACAAATTGGATAGCGACATTTTTAATCTATAGCGTCATCCTATTGAACTTAAACTCCGATTATATATGTAGGCATATGGCAATGGTAACCAAAAAGTCTTGATTCCTAGAATGTGGCACTAGTAGGCAATACAGTAACACTACCTGAAATTTTCTTCATTTAGTAGGAAGAAAATTGCAAAAGTTTAAACCAAAAGTTGGCAAGTTCCTACAGTAACACTACCTGAAATTTTCTTCATTTAGTAGGAAGAAAATTGCAAAAGTTTAAGCCAAAAGTTGGCAAGTTTGATTCTTTCTTCTAAAATAGTGGACGAGAAAGAGAAAAAGTAAATATATATGGAGAAGCTAACCGTTGAAAAAAACGTAGATTGACTAGAAAAACTCATATTAGTCAAATGTGACCACTCCATCAATATGTTTTCATTGGATTCGGCTCTCCTCCATTATACTTTTTCTCCATTTTCTCAAGTGCATATTTAGATGAGTGATACTTTTCTAATATAGTTTCTAAAGGTCAAGATTAGATTAATTTAACAAGAATCTTAATTATGATTAAATATTAAGTTTTGAAAAGTACTATTTAATTTTGGTATGCAATATCAGACTACCACATATTCTGGTACTCATCAATTTCATTTGTAAATTTTACATTAAAAAATGGGTAAATCCAAAGCTCGTTTGTATATTCAAAATCTTAACTAAATTTAAAAGGCATCAATTTAAATATTATTGTCACAATAATCTTCCCCCGGTCTTTCCATATATTCAATCTTAACTTAATTAAAGAGTATCAAATTAAATATTTTTTTTCACTGAATATACTCTATCCAAACGTTCATATATTCATTATAAAATTAAATGAAAGAGAATTAAGCTAAATATTATCACAGATAATTTCAATACTCTAATTTCCTTTCCATTTGTCACTTGAATTAAATTATGATTTCACCTACAGTGTTACTCCCCAGTCCCCTCACATGTTCTTTAATTCATTTTTCCGACTTGTTTTTAAATCAATTTCCTAAACTTTATGATCATAGGGAGGGGAGGGGGCAATACTAATGTGTACCAAAGTTTGTGGGAAATTGATATTGCATACCAAAAATAGAAATTGCTTTTCAAAACTTATTTATTTTAATTATGGTTAAGATGCTTGTTAATTAATCTAATCATGACCTTTAAGAATTATAGTATTAGGCAAGTGTCATTCATCTAAATGTGTACTTGAGGAAATGGAGAGGAGCCAAATCCACAATATATGGTAATTGTAATAGTTATATTTGAGGATAACGGCAACCATAAATAAAGCTAAAAAGGAAGGAAAATGATGGCTAATGTATAGCTACTGTTATATAGTTAGTACTCTTCACTAAATTATAGGCATAAATTATGGAGGCTAAATAAAGAAAAGAACCATTAGCGGGCGTTTAAAACTGGTTACGAAATTAAAATAGGTAAATTTTATGTTTACATGGGTTATTAGCGTCTATAACTCTCTATGAGTATATTACTCAAAACTTTTTTTTAATAGTTTTGTCACCTTTTAATGTGACTGCAACAAGGCAAAAGCTTTAAAAGGTCAAAGAATTAAGCCACTAATTGACAAGGACCTTTATCTCATGTCATGATTTCCTCTACCAAGAGCTAAATTAACTCCATTAGTTTTCTCTAATTAATATGTACTCCCTCCGTTCACTTTTACTTGTCCACTTTTAACTTTTCACGTTGTTTAAGATAAAATAAATAAAGTGTATATTTTACCATGATGCCCATATTAATTGTTAGAGTAATTGTATTGGATTTGGAAAATGATTTGGAATGAGTAATTAATGCTAAGGGTAAAATAGGAAAAAATAATTGTCTTATCTTGATATGTGAAAAATGACAAGTAAAAATGAAAATCTATTTTAGGAATAGTGGACAAGTAAAAGTGAATGGAGGGAGCAGTAATTACTAATATAACTTAAGACAGAATTAACAAACCTAATAAAGGTCAATTGACTGATCGAGGCCTTAATTTACACAATAATATAATAACGTATATTCTTCTAGTTATCTATAAATAAACAAAAAACCCATTACTACTACTCAAGTACTTCAAAATTATTTAAAGCTTTCGAAAGCAGGCCACTTTTTGTTCATCTTGTTGAACAGAAATCAAGTGTTAAGATGTTGTCCCCTTGTTTGGTGTTTTGGTTACATAATAAGATGGGCTTGTTTCATGTTTTGTTTTTGTTATTTGTTGCCTGCGAAGGAAAGGTGAAGAATGTATCTGTGAAGGCTGTTTTTACTTTTGGAGATTCCATTGTCGATCAAGGAAATAATAATCACATAATAACATTTGCTAAATGTAATTTTGAGCCATATGGGAA
Organism: Lycium barbarum; assembly: GCF_019175385.1. Taxonomy (NCBI): domain Eukaryota; kingdom Viridiplantae; phylum Streptophyta; class Magnoliopsida; order Solanales; family Solanaceae; genus Lycium; species Lycium barbarum. Next base: position 27,295,612 of record NC_083341.1, on the reverse strand, counting down.
GGACTTCATGGATGGAAATAAACCTACTGGAAGGTTTAGCAATGCCAAGACTCCCTCCGACTTGATAGGTACGTCTGTATTCTCATGATTCTCATCTGATCAATCAACTAATAGTTTTTATCTCAAAAAGTCACATTTCTTCTTGATTTCATATTCCTTCAACAAAAAAAATTGACTTTATGAGATAATAACTATTAGTTGAAACCATATGAAAAATCAACTCTGACTCTCCATTACCGCTAGAGTACCTTGTTTTTAAACCTTCTAAAACTTTAAAGAGGGGGACGTACTTTTTTGGTTTACTCAAACTCAAACACCAAAAAATATTGTCTCCACGATCAGTGCCTTTTACTTGTGACGTAGTCCCTTGTCATGTCAGTTATAGTTAACAAGAAAATGTTGACAAATAGTGCAAGGATTAATAATCAACGTAACTTCTTCAAGATGTGTTTAAATAGCTCGAATTTTGGTGCAGTCACTAGGGTTGAAGTGACTTAAAGAATTTCTAAGGAGATTTCAGCTTAATGTTGAAAGTAAGTTCTATGGAATTTTAAGCTATATATGTATGAGTGTCAAATGATCAAGTTTGTTTTGAGTTTATGAAATGGATTGGTTAGTACATTGACATGATGTATCCGTCCAAATTTGCTTAATCAAAACGGGTATATATTGTCACTGAACCCTAGTTTTGGACATGTTCGTTAGGTGGTAAGTGGCATTACGGCTCTTAGCTTGACTCTATAGTTTTGGAACATAATTTTGCAATTTAATGGGTAGTTAAAGAATTAAAAATACAATATATGGTCAAAATAACGTAATCTTCCCAATAAACACAAGCGTTCTCCTGCATAACTAAGCTGAGTTCTTTGATCTTATGGATACTCCCTTCGTCCCATATTACTTGTCCACTTTTCTCTTTTAAAAGTCAAACTCTATAAACTTTGACCAGTATTTTAAGATATATTTTTTCACCATATTGATATAAGAAATTGCAACTTGTCATAGTTACCTAGTTTTTAAATATCTAAATTGTAATTTTTAAATATTAAATTGATCCAGTCCAATTTAGCTTTGAAGATTCGTTAACTTGACTCTAGAAAAGCGAAACAGGACAATTAATATGAGACAAAGGGATTATAACGGTGTAATTTCTTTGTTCTCGACTGAATTAGTCTTTTACAAATGAATATGCAAGAATTATACCTCTAATAAATTGCTAGATCAACCATGTGTAGTTGAGACTGTGATCATTTAATCCTGAAGATTTTCTTGCACTTTATTTAAACTCCATTAACTCAGTTTTCATTATTTAAAGGAGCTAGATGATTTATTAATGAGGAATACTATGGGAAATCTGGGATACACAAATTAGAAACTTGGGCATGTGCATATAATCATTTAGATATTCCTTTCTAAGGTTGGCTCTCCCCTTCATAATAAAAATTTGAACTTGTTTCTTCTTCTCTTTTTTTTTTTCCAGAAATTTCCATATAAAAGTGTTACAACTTTTACCAATATAAATGATTTAAAATTATAATTTATGCTTTGTTTGCCGACAGTGTAAACTCATAGTTAATGTACATAGTTTCCTGCGGTTGATTTTTTATGTCACCTGATATATAAACATCTTTAGTGAATAGTAGCTGAAAATTTAATTTAAGTTGTACAGCTCATAACAAACATAAGTTTCGTTTGACTTTGACATCGACTTTATTATTTATTTCAGTAGACGAACTCGGGATTAAAGAACTAATGCCAGCTTATCTTGACCCTAATTTGCAAGCTGAAGATCTTAAAACTGGAGTAAGCTTTGCATCAGGAGGTTGTGGATTTGATCCTCAAACAGCTATTATTGCGGTATTTTACTCATCCTGTGAATTATGTCCTTTAAATCAAGTACTCCATGTAACAATGTATGTGATACACTTTTCCTTTTAGTTTGTCCAAAAAGAATAATACATTTATATATTTAGAAATAATTTAACTTAAAACTTTCCTTTTTTATCTTTGATGAAATGATTTACAGCCACACAAATATATGACTTGTTTCAGACCATAAGTTTCAAAATTCTACATTTCTTTCTTAAATTTCGTACCCAGTCAAACTATATCACATAAATTGAGACAGAATGAGTACAAAACTTAGCGAATTCATTTTATATGATAGTACTATCTTATATGAAGGATTATTATACATTTTCTTTTCTACTTATTTTTTCCCATAATCTGTCTAAATAATTTAAAGTATGAATGACACTTGACAGTACACTTTCACCGATTTATCTTCGTACAAGGTACGTATTGTTTTTTTCTTTTCTTTTTTTGTGGGTGGTGGGGAGTTTGAGGGTACTGTATTTGTGGAAACTAATTTTGAATTTCCGGTTTATTTTGAGAAAAAAAATCAGGCAGCCTTACCTCTATCAACACAATTAGATCATTTTAGAGAATACATTGGGAAGCTTAAGGAATTGGTTGGAGAAGAGGAAGCGAACGACATATTGAGCAATAGTTTGTTCTTAGTGGTAGCCGGCAGTGATGACCTCGCCAACACCTATTTCACCATTGGAATTCGTCGGTTGCAGTATGATCTTAACGCATATACTAATCTTATAGTGGATGGAGCTTCCGACTTTGTCCAAGTATGTACTCTCTTTTATGACTTTTATCTTCACTTATGAATTATGACCAACATACAACAATTAATGAAAACAATAATAACGAAAAAAAAGAACACACAACTTTACGTGGGAAACCCTAAAGAGGAAGAAAACGTACCCCTTCTTCCCTTCTCTTAAGTGGATCAATCAATTAATGTTTAATTGTCTTTTGGAAGGGATTGTACAAGTTGGGAGCAAAAAATATAGCTGTTTTTGGGATTCCACCCATAGGGTGTTTGCCAGCCCAAAGAACACTTGCTGGAGGTTTAACTAGAGAGTGTGCTACGGAATACAATCAAGCAGCACAAATAGCCAACACTAAGCTCTCAGCTGCAATTAATTGGTTATCCAAAACATTGCTTCAATCCAAGTTGGCTTTAATTGATCTTTACAATCCAGTGCTTGATCTCATTGGCAACCCTCAAAAACATGGTAAACACATATTTTTGATCTCATATTTCTATAATGCTTGAGTTTTTCTTAATTATATATTCAAGTTATTCTTACCTCTTGTAATCATAATCATCAATCTTGAATATATTTTCAGTGGGAACTAGTTGTATGCAGCTTATAAAATAAATTGAAACTACTTGTTCTAACGAATTATTAGCTAGAGGTGAATCCACAAGCTCCATATTCTTCGAAAATATAGTAAATTTAATAGTTACATACTATATATTTTTTTAAAAATTCAGCTATGTATATAATTTGAGTAGTAGATAGTGGATATGTCCACACCCTCAACCGAGAGTGAATATTTGCTCCTTACCCTCGATAAGACATATCAGGGTGGCCTGAGGGTTGACATATATATAGTAGTAGACTTATGATTATTGAAGGTTATACTACATTTTCTGTTAATTTGGATAAAATTCTTATTCGCATGTCCGAAAAAAGAATGATGTACTTATTTGTCACCATAAACAAGTCAAAAGTGTCAAATGTATGTTAATTTCCTTTTATCATTGAAAAAAATGAAGTGGTATAAAATTTGAATGATGCATGTCAGGATTTGAAGTAGTAGATAAAGGATGTTGTGGTACGGGAACCATAGAGGCGGTGATACTATGTAACAAATACAGTGGAACATGTGAAGATGACACAAAATATTTGTTCTGGGATAGCTACCATCCTACGGAGAGAGGTTACAGGATCCTTGTTGATCAGTTTCTCAAAAAGTATATTGACATTCTTACATAAACATGAATACAATCAAGATCAGCTAGGATTTGCTCTCTGTAATTTACAAACATCGCAAGCAAGGTCGAAACAACGGCATATTTCGTCCAATCTTCCTTCATCTCTAGGCTTTGATTGATAGAGCTCTATTCTATATACACAACATATTTCTCTACTTTTTATCTCTGTACATTTCATTTATGTTCATTACAAATCATATCGTATGGTTTTTGTGTTTTTGAAATTGAAAGAAATTCATGCCATTTTTATTTGATCGAGTAGGGGTAATCATTACACAATCTAAAGGTAAAAATTTGATGTGAAGGTTAGTGTTATCTCAGATTTTTAAAATTATTTAACTAGTAGTGAGTACTGGAGAAGTTCAGACAAAACGGGTTGCTCCTCCTCCGCTTCCCCTTTTTCTTCCTCCTCTTTTTCGAACAATTTAATTCTGGTTTGAAAGTGAGAGGAACGTTTTCGTGAAAATACTGTACCTTCTGGTGCTATATATTCGTTCTTGCGTAATGCATAAACACTTGAATTGTGGATTGAGAATTGATTTGCAAAAATTGAAAAAGTTAGGAAGGAAAAATATGTGCCGTTGACAACTAGAACAAGAAATTCTACAGCTCTTATGCATTACAATTCTACAGTCTGATTTGTTAAAAGAAGACCCCACCAACAGAGAAAAAAAAAACACACACAAAAAAGAAAGAGAGAAAATAAGCAGAATTGCATACATGCTAAAGGGACTTCAGAAAATGAAAAAAAGAGTCGACGTTTCATCTAATATTTGGGTTTGCGTGTGTCTCAAGTTTACTTGCATACGCAAATGCCAAACTTTAGACAAAATTGTAACTTCAAACGCGGACTTTTGCAATTTCAGTTAGTGTTTCTGAAGTTGATTTTGAATTGGTTAAATTTACAAAATTTTATAAACTTCCGATATGTCTTAAATAGAGGTCCTTAAAATACACTATATGTGCACTTGCCCTCGTGTAAAGAGAACAAAGAGTAATGTTTTAACATACAATCTTTAGCATAGTTGAAATTCATGAATTGATATTGTAGAAAAATGCTTTATAATTTTGCCTTATCACAAAAGATGGATTTCACATTTATGTGTTTCTCTATCTGTAAACAAACATACATAACAAAAAAAATGTAAACAAGGGTAGAAAGTTGTCCTGAATATGCAGAATAATAGAAAGGAGGGCGTTTTGGAATGTTCCTCCCTTCTTTACTTTGAAAGTTTTAAACAATGATCTTGATGAGTTATGATACCTTATGTTTTGATGATTTGACAAACCCTAAGGAACCAGATATCTCATGTGCTGCTATGTTGACATGCTCCTTGAAGAAACAGATGCAATCAGTCTCACTACACAAGCTGCAGGATATGTTCATATATGAAGGACCAGATATGTTTTCAGAGGGACCAGATGAGATCATGTTCCCCACAGGATATGTTCATATATGAAGGACAAGATACAGATTCAGAGGGACCAGATGAGATCAGGTCCCTAGCTATTGCTTGGTCAACTGTACAACTATAAAGAGACTAACATTGCAACAATGTAGCAGCAGAGTTGTTGCAGCCCATTCAAGAACAGATGAGGGACCAAGTTCCTCCAGATGATAGACTAGGTCCCTAGAGCGTTGAAAATTCAAATCTACAGCTGTTAAGCTGCTGCCATTGTAGCAGTGCAGCAGTAATACAACAGCAGAGGACCAGTATGGGTTGTCACCTTCTCACCCCCTTCCCTCTACATATACAATACCATGCTCAAAGGAAGAAGTATTCTTGCATAAATCAAATTGCTCCATCCTAAGTGCAAGTCTCCACCTCTCAAGGTGTTCCCCAAGAACAAAGCCTCAACAAGCCAAAGGACTAGATTTAGAACTGAAGATGCTTTTGGTCCTTAGGTTGTTGAGTCTTTATTCTTTTGTACTAAAGTGTAAACCTACTCTTCTCTATACGGAAGCTAGTTTTAGGTATTCTAAATTCTCAAGGTTGCTTCCACAAGCTCTTGAGTGATACATTAGGCTAGAGTTAGTCTAGGTGTATTAGTATATAGGTGGCTAGAGTTAGTCACGGTGTTGAATTCTCAAAGGGTGCCTTTGAGTGGTACACTAGGCTAGAGTTAGTCTAGGTGTATTAGTTTGCTTGGCTAGGAGTAGTCAAGTGTGAAGGTTACAATTGGGCTATTGTAAGGTTGAGGGGTTGTGGGAGTTAATTCCTAGCTTATAATCGGTTGTAATCTGGAGTTGCTCAGTTAGTGGAGTTGAAATTCCACTGGGGTAGGTCGTGGTTTTTAATCCCTTGAGCAAGGAGTTTTCCACGTAAAAAAAATCTTGTGTTATTCTCTTACTACACTGTCCGAGAGAACTGGTAGCAACCAAGTCTCTCTATATACTGTGTTTGGTGGGCGTGTAGCCTCTAACAATTGGTATCGAAGCGGGTTCTTTCTAAAAGATTAAAACCTAGAAAGAATCTTCATCATGGCTAGTTCATCAAACCAAGAGAAAAGAGAATCTATCATAAGACCACCAAGATTCAATAGAAGATATTATGGATGGTGGAAGGAAATAAGGCATAACTCTATCATGGCTAAGAATCTAAAACTATGGGACATCATTTGTGATAGTTCTTATGTTCCTATGAAGAGTTGTGAGGCTGGCTCTGTGGCAATTCCAAAGATTAAGAAGAAACCTAGAGTTGAGTGACCTGGTCCCCGGAAAGGGAAAAAGGTTGGAGTGAGAGGAGGCTGTAAAAAATACAATGGTTTTTTTTTCTTTCAAATAATGTCTGCTCAAAGCACAAAACTAAAAGAGTGGATGATTTCCTCTCACTCAAGGCCTTCCAAGATTCAGGTCAAGCAGAGAAATGAAGAAGATGCAGCAGAATCTCCAAAAGGCGCAGAGAAACCCGGTCCCTATGCAGCAGAATCGCCGGAAGGCACAGAGGAACCTAGTCCCCCCATTACCCCACTCGAAGCTGAACAACTGATGTTGTGTCAAGCACCCATGAGGCTAGACAAAGAAGTGAAACACTTCTTTACTGCAACAAAGAAGTGGACGTCAAGCCACTGAAGATGTCAATGATGCACCGAACATGAAGGAACCTAATCCCTCTAACACTCTATTTGCTGAAAACTGATTCTGCAAGACAGAGGACCAGGTAGCAGACATCTTCACCAAGGCACTAAGCAGGGAGCGCCTTGAAAGAAACGCTTGAAGTTGGGTGTGTCATCTAGTTAACCTTCCACAAGTTCCCTTAATATTTGACTATGCTTTCCTCTTTTTGATGATGCCAAAAGGGGGAAGAAAATAAAAGGGGAAAAGGGAAGAGAGTGGAAGAATGTGCAGACAGTGTCTCCAAGTTTGTCCTCATCCAAAAAGGGGGAAAATGATTTATATGTTTTGATGATAGTCAAACTTGGAAGAACCAGAGAAAGAGATTCGGTCTTCGATGATGCCAAAAGAGGGAATCATTCCGGGTGGGGGATTGATAATTGGTTACTGCTACCAACATGCTGTTACGAGACTGAATAAGATTGATAATTGGTTGCTGCTACCAACGTGTTGTTATGAGATAGATCTGTATTCAGAGAGAGATTGATAGTTAGTTGCTGCTACCAACAAACGGGATCTAGCTTTCGGGGGAACATCGTCTGTGAGTTTGTCATCATCAAAAAGGGGGGAAATGATTGTGACACATTCCATGTTTTAATGATTGTCAAACTGTGCAGAACCAGAGACGGACCCAGTCTTCAATGTGTTCTCTCCGTACATCTCACAGTCTCAAGGAACAAATTGATATATGTAGAAGAGACATGTAGAAAGGGGGAAGAGGTCTGCAAGATGGGCAAGTGAAGGTCTGATACGCACGGGGAACAAGTAAGATCTGGTTCTCAGGGGGAATATCAAGTATATGTTTGGCATCATCAAAAAGGGGGAAATTGATGTGTTGTGCTACATTATGTTTTGATGATTTTACAAACCTTACTCAAGGACCCAGAAAATAACTATGCGTCTTGCGGTCTGAGCTTCAGAGGGAATAAGTGAGAAGGCGGTCTGAGCTTCAGGGGGGACAAGTGAGAAATCTGGTCCTCAGGAGGGAATACAAAGTATTTTTATTTGTCATCATCAAAAAGGGGGACATTGATGAGTTATGATACCTTAAGTTCTGATGATTTGACAAACCCTAAGGAACCAGATACCTCATGTGCTGCTATGTTGACATGCTCCTTCAAGAAACAGATGCAAGTAGTCTCATTACACAAGCTATATAATATGTTCATATATGAAGGACCATATATATTTTCAGAGGGACCAGATGAGATTAGGTTCCTAGCAGGATATGTTCATATATGACGGACCAGATACAGATTCAGAGGGACTAGATGAGCTTAGGTCCCTAGTTATTGCTTGATCAACTGTACAACTGTAAAACAACTGACGTTGCAGCAGTGTAGCAGCAGAGTTGTTGTAGCGCGTTCAAGAATAGATGAGGGACCAGGTTCCTCCAAATGAGAGACTAGGTCCCTGGAGCGTTGAAAAGTCAACTTTACTTTACAGCAGTAAAGTTGCCGCCACTGTAGCAGTGCAGCAACAATACAATAGCAGAGGACCAGTATAGGCTGTCACCTTCTCACCCCCTTCCCTCTACATATACAACACCATGCTCAAATGAAGAAGTATTCTTGCACAAATCAAATTGCTCCATCCTAAGTGCAAGTCTCCACCTCTCAAGGTGTTCCCCAAGAACAAAGCCTCAACAAGCCAAAGGACTAGATTTAGAACTGAAGATGCTTTTGGTCCTTAGGTTGTTGAGTCTTTATTCTTTTGTACTAAATTGTAAACCTACTCTTCTCTATACGGAAGCTAGTTGTAGGTATTCTAAATTCTCAAGGTTGCTTCTACAAGCTCTTGAGTGGTACACCAGGCTAGAGTTAGTCTAGGTGTATTAGTATGTGGGTGGCTAGAGTTAGTCACAGTTTTGAATTCTCAAAGGGTGCCTTTGAGTGGTACACTAGGCTAGAGTTAGTCTAGGTGTATTAGTTTGCTTGGCTAAGGGTAGTCAAGTGTGAAGGTTACGATTGGGCTATTGTAAGGGTAAGGAGTTATGGCAGTTAATTCCTAGCTTACAATCGATTGTAATCTGAAGTTGCTCGGTTAGTGGAGTTGAAATCCTACCGGGGTAGGTCGTGGTCTTTAATCCCTTGAGCAAGGAGTTTTCCACGTAAAAAAATCTTGTGTTATTCTTTTATTGCACTGTCTACGCATCCACCAAACAATCTTGTGTTATTCTCTTACTGCACTGTCTACGCGTCCACCAAACAAAGTATATAGAGAGACCTGGTTGCTACCAGTTCTCTCAGACAGTGAAGTAAGAGAATGACACAAGATATTTTTACTTGGAAAACTTCTTGCTTAAGGGATTAAAAACCACGACCTACCCAGTAGGATTTCAATTCCACTAACTGAGAAACTTCAGATTACAACCGATTATAAGCTAGGAATTAACTCTCATAACCCCTCACCGTTACAATAGCCCAATCGTAACCTTCACACTTGACTACCCCTAGCCAAGCAAACTAATACACCTAGACTAAATCTATCCTAGTTTACCACTCAAAGGCACCCTTTGAGAATTCAACACCGTGACTAACTCTAGCCAACCTCATACTAATACACCTAGACTAACTCTAGCCTAGTGTACCACTCAAGAGCTTGTGGAAGCAACCTTGAGAATTTAGAATACCTATAACTAGCTTCCATTTAGAGAATAATAGGTTTACAATATAGCACAAAAGAATAAAGAATCAACAACCTGAGGACCTAAAGCATCTTCAGTTCTGGATCTGGTCCTTCGGCTTGTTGAGGCTTTGTTCTTGGCGAACACCTTGAGAGGTGGAGACTTGCACTTTGGATGAAGCAATTTGATTTGTGCAATAATACTTCTTCATTTGAGCATGGTGCTGTATATGTAGAGGGATGAAGGTGAGAAGGTGACAGCCTATACTAGTCCTCTGTTGTTGTATTGCTGCTGCACTGTATCGTTACAGTGGCGGCAACTTCACAACTATAGAGTTGACTTTTCAACGCTCCAGGGACCTGGTCTCTCTTCTGGAGGACTTGGTCCCTCATCTGTTCTTGAAGGGCTGCAACAACTCTGCTGCAATGTCAGTCTCTTTACAATTGTACAATTGACCAATCAATAGCTGGGGACCTAATCTCATATGGTCCCTCTTAATCTGTATCTGGTCCTTCATATGTGAACATATTCTGCTGGGAACCTGATCTGACCTGGTCCCTCTAAAAACATATCTGGTCCTTCATATATGAACATATTCTGCAGTTTGGGTAGTGAGACTGATTGCCTCTGTTTCTTCAAAGAGCATATCACTATAGCAGCACATGAGATATCTAGTTCCTTAGGGTTTGTCAAATCATCAAAACATAAGGTATCATAACTCATCAGATCTTTTAGGGGTAGAATCGTTTAGATCTACCTCAGTATTGTAAAGACAATTTACTTTTCCATCATTTTCTATTTATGAAAGTTGTTCGATTCATCAAAAAAAAAAAAGGGAGGAGGGCATTTATAAACTGCCCAAACCTCTTGTCACACCCAATCCTGATAGGGCATGATGGGCACCCGACCCTTACTTAGAGCCGAGCGAACCCGCTGGATCTCGTTATACTCATAATCTCACTGGACTCTTAAGTCATGAACTAAAATGCATAATGAAAGCTTTTCGAAAACATTCCTTTCGTCTTTCTCGAATCAAATAAAATCTGTAATCATATGAATCTGCAAAGTAATGTATAATGATACATCAGCTTAAATAGCCGCTTACAAGACTGGCATACTGTATACATGACTCTGTCTGCAAAGTCTCTAACATAAATCAATATACCGTAACATAGATACTCTGACTCAGCAACACTCCGGAAAGAAAATAGAGCTCGCCAATCCAGCTGGAACATCTTCTAGTCGTATCCTCTACTCATCTGTATACACCTGCGTAGCATGAAACGCAGCGCCCACAAGAAGGGGCGTCAGTACGAATAATGTACTGAGTATGTAAGGCATGAGTAACAACACAACATAGATATGAAAAGTAACAAGGAATAAGAGAGATAACCTGTACATCTGGATGCCTCGTAAGGCGGATGTCATGCATGCTTAGCTTTTTAAAAAAAAAACATTTCAATACATATACATAGTAACATGCCGGCCATTTAGGCACGGTGTCATATATAATATCATGCCCGGCCGTCAAGGCTCGGTGTTATCATCATTAGCCTGCGTCTAGGCCTCCCGCGTCCGGGGCAATATCATAACATGCCCACTGCAGTGGTGTGCACATCTACGTGCCTGCCCGGCCGACTATAGCGCGGCGCGGTGTGAGAAAATACATACATATATATAAAGCATGCATAAGAGCCCAATCAAAAGCCATAACTATATCGGAGTGACGTAAGGTCGGTAGCCTCCGATTGTATTATGGAATAATCATCGTCGCTTTGTCTCACCTTGAAGGAACAATTATTATAAGATGAGACTATCAATGAAGAATAACATTAAGAGAAAACATAGAATAAGATCATAAATCTCATAAGGCATCAATTCATATACTTTGGAAGATTTAGAAATAAAGTCACCATCCATGAATAGATTGAGAAATCAATAAATAGCTCGACATTCTCATATCGTCATTGAAATCGTAAACTTGAAACATAAGATCGTTCTCATCATAGTCATCACAATAATATTCTCATTTGTGACATCATCGTTGTCATGGAAAATATATCCATCGTCTTTATCATAAGAGCTCACATAATCACAAACTTTGGTTTGGAAAATACGAATATTTTGGAAAACACTTACGGATTATCAAGAAGGAAATCATGCCTTGGAATCTTAGACTTTTTAACTTTTGATAACAAGAAAAATATGGAAACATTTATGAAATTATAACCTAGGGATCATGCCTTTGAAAGAAAAGGATGAGCCTTAACATACCTGGAAGATAATTCTCGACTTCCAACTTACTTCCTGTCTTGCAATTCACTTAAGATTATTCGTCGCCTCGTAATCTACATATATAACCATTCATAATATTATTAGAATCATCATCATACGCTCGTCTCGAAACTTTAATTAAAATCCTTGTAGATTCTGTCGAAATTCGGGCAGCATCTCCCCTGTTTATATGCCTAGCCCGAAATCATTATATCAACAACCAATCAACAACAATAATACCAACATCATCAATACCATTATCTATACTAATATACTTCCTCAAACATCCCACACGATGTCTTCTAAATTTCTCAACTAACCAACTTGTGATACGACTATTTGAATACTTTATTTCCGTAAAGAAGCCGAAATTAATACTAACAACATCAATAACAACATCCTCAACATCCTACAAGATAAATATGTGTATTTTCATCCAAATTTCTCTTCAACCCTCAATCCATAAATCAACAACATCAACACAACAAAATATAACCTTTATTCTTGCAATTATTCCTTAATCCATATTGATAAAGAAAGAAATTTAATGATTCATACCTTGTATTTACCAAAGTAACAAGATCTTCAATTTTTACTTGCTCCCAAGCTCCTCCAACACCAAAATGAAATCATAATCGCATCTACGCGTTGCTCGGACTTCGATTGGTATTCCGTAGCTTGAATGTTTGCTCAAAATCTTCAATTCTATATGAGATTTGAGAGCCCTTTGATGGCTGAACTTTCTGGAAATTTTCAGAGGTTTTTGATGATGAAAATGGGGGGTTTTAGCCCTTTTATAGTGGGCGGGCCGATGTACTGTAGCTACAGTACTGTAGCAGTCCTGTTTCTGCGTTGACAGCTCAGTTTGTAACGTCTATAATTCTCTACTCCGATGTCCTATCGACGAGAGGTTTGTTGCATTAGAACCTAGACTCGATGGACTTCATTTTTGGCTTTTGAAACACCTTAAAAATTCATATATACTGGGAGATATGCGCCTCCAAAGTTGACTAAAAATCCTTCCAGCATTTCTCAAATTTTCGTCGAATTTATTTTCTTCAATTTGCTCGATCTCGAAATATTCCAAAACTCTCCATACCTGATATTTATCACTTATTATACTAATAATGTCCATGTTCTCGTGTTTCAAAATACTCTTTCCCGATTACGACTTACGAGATCGTAATTCACCCTCTTTCTTCGTTTTTACGTACTCTCCATGGCTTGTGCTTTTCAAAACATCATGGGACGTCTCTGACACTCCATTACTACGGTGAGGTAAATGTCATACTCATGCTCTGAAAACGCGGGGTATAACACCTCTGTTCAACCAAAGTGGGACAGGTCCAAGCTTCAAGGTATCAACATCGACAAGAGGGGATTGCTCATATAGTAAGCACCCTCCACCTCCAACCCGAAGGTTGTAGGTTCGAGTCACCAAGGGAGCAAAAAGGAGAGCTCTTGGGGGAGGGGATTAAAAAAAAGGTATCAACATCAACACGTGTACTTTAATACATATCGACTTTGTTGATAATTCTACACAATTCAAAACTTTAATAATCACTTTTATTTAAACTTACCTTCCATTTCTACAATTGCACGCTTGCAAATGTTGTAAAATACGATTGTGTTTTGAGATTGTTACAGAAAAATATTACTCATTCAATCATCAATTTAGTATCAGATATCATAATGCATCATGAATTATGAGGAATAATACACGAAGTGTGGGTAAGGTCTACCGGAAACCTCTCTACCTCCCAAGGTAGGGGTAAGGTGTGCGTACTCTCTGCCCTTCCCAAAGCTCACTTTGTGGTATTTCCCTAGGTATGTTATTGTTGTTAATACATCAATTATGGACGTTTTAGCACCTACAACAAACATGGATGAACATCTCATGTAACTTAAAGTTCCATCTGGAAAAAAACCAACATAAAAAGAACTTAACACATTTGCAAGACTTTTCCAGTATCAAAAAGGTGCAACTCACACCATATATTCATTATGTTGCTTAAATACAATAGGAATTTCTCCTGGACAAGTCAACAAATAAAAAAATTGTCAATTTGTCAGACCACGATTGTTAGTCTCTTCTCATTTTTTTTTTCCAGTGAACAAAAAATATACAACAAAACTTTTCCTTTCGACTTTGGGACAATGGGGAGTGGTTGAAACATTTTCCTATATTACTAACACTGCTGTTAGGTGTATTTATACGCCTAACCGCCCTATTTGCCCCATGTTTTACCTTGTTTAGAGAACGAATTAAGATAAATACACCTAACTAATGATTAACCTTGCATTCCGAACTAATACGTGTGTGTTTGTTGCATTCAGGTTATTTACATAGGAAATGCGTCGACGTCGAA